>NC_135674.1:18015596-18241843 GCF_964188315.1 Podarcis muralis
TCACAGAGACAATTAACCACTGTTGGCAATGTGTTTGTTTCTTTTTTACAGGCAGAGCTGGAAGTCTACGTTGTGCCAGGAATGAAGTGTTGTCTTTTATCTGTATCTGCTCTTGTAAAGGAGGGTTATAAGGTTTGCTTTGAAAATGATGTCTGTTCTATTTCCAGGGGTGGGAAACAACTGGTTAGTGTTGCATGTCAGAACAACCTCTTTGTTCTGGAGACACCTTTGGAGGGTAAGGGGGACGCTGTGACAGCACAGGCGCAGTGTGCTAACGTTCCCACACATGATTTGTGTGCTCACTTGTGGCACAGGAGAATGTCGCATAGCTGTTGGAAATATATCTAGAAGTTGCCAGAATGCACTGAGGGTTGCAAGATGAAAGCATGTGATAAATTTTTGGATTGTAGGGCATGCAAAAGAGCAAAGATAAAACGGTGCAGTTATCCCAGATCGGAGAGGGTAACCACAAGGCCTTTTGAACTTGTGCATACAGACCTTTGTGGACCCATGCAAGTGCCGAGTCTGGGCGGAGCCAGGTATGCGCTCACATTGACAGATGATTTTTCGAGGAACGGCTGGGTCTTCTCGCTTAAACAGAAAAGCGAGGCGGCGCAACTGATCAAAGATTGGGTTGTGGCGGTGGAACTACAGTTTTCCACCAAGGTGCAGAGTTTTCAGAGCGACCGAGGCGGAGAGTTCACCGGGTCTGCTCTGCCAGAAGGGGATAAGTCACAGGCTGACGGTTGCTTTTTCTCCTCAGGAGAATGGCGTAGCGGAACGCCGGAACAGAACGCTAGCTGAGGCAGCTGAAGCTCTACTGTTTGACTCTGGTTTGCCTCAGAGTTTTTGGGCCGAAGCTTGGAAAGCTGCCAGCTTCACTTTGAACAGGTCCTATAGCTCTGTTGTAGGAGACACACCCTATTTTCTGCTGCACTGCAAGAAGCCCAAGGTGCATTTCTTCCGTGTGTTTGGTTGTGAAGCTTGGGTGCTTGTGCTAAAGGCTCAACGCAAGAAAGGTGACCCGAGGTCCCGGAAAATGATCTTTTGTGGGTACGAGCCTGGGACAAAAGGGTGGAGGTTTGCCTATCCAGAAGGCGATCAGTCCAGGATTCTAGTCAGCAGGAGTGCTGAGTTTTGTGAGCAGAGTGGTTGGTCAAGGATCCATGCGAATCCTGACGTTCTCTCAGAGTGTCTGTCTGATTCTGCTGAGGAGGGAGAGTTAGAAGCTGAACCTGTTGATGAGGACCAGGTCTCTGACCAGGGTCAAGAACAGGGAGGGGCATCTCCACAGGTTGTTAAAAGAGAGCCCAAGAGCGAGCCTTCGTCTCCCGTTAGTCAAGTGCAGAAGGCCAGAAGACGCAGTAAGTCAGAGGGGGAGTCTTCTGATAACAAGGACACACTTGCTGACCCCAGTGGGTCAGAGGGAGCACCTGAGACAGTGCTCAGACGTTCCACACGCACTACAAAGGGGGTACCACCTGAGAGGTTTGAGGTCACCAGCATGTGGGTTGGTTTAGCGCAGTGCGAACCTGAGAGTTTTGAGGAGGTTCAACAGTTGCCTGAAGTAGAAGCCAGGAAGTGGCAAGAGGCAATGGGAAAGGAGTTGAACTCAATGAGGTCCTTAGGTGTGTTCTCCACCACGAAGCTGCCAGAGGGCAAGCAGGCCGTGAGCTGTCGTTGGGTTTACAGGATTAAGCCCACAGCGTCTGGAGAACCACAGTACAAGGCGAGGCTTGTAGCCAGAGGGTGCACGCAGAGAAGGGGGCTGCATTACACCGAGGTGTATGCTCCTACTTCCCGGAGTGAGACTCTGCGCGTGCTTTTAGCAGTAGCTGCTCAAAGAGGGCACCAAGTGCACCACTTTGATGTGGATGTGGCTTATTTGAACTCGGATCTGAAGGAGGATCTGTACATGCTACCTCCTCCAGGGTTTGAGGGCAATGAGCCAGGTGTTGTGTGGAAGCTACACAAGTCAATTTATGGTTTGAAACAGTCAGCCAGAAATTGGAACATGTGCCTGAATGAAGCTCTGGAAAGTTTGGGTTTCCAGAAGAGTCTTGCAGACAGTTGCCTGTTCCTGAAGGGGTCAGGAGAGACACAGGAAGCGATTCTGGTGTTCGTAGATGATATTCTGTACGTGGCACAGACAGGTAGACAGGTGCAAGGTTTTGCCAAAGAGCTTGGTAAGAAGTTTAAGCTCAAAAACCTTGGTCCCGTTCAGGTTTATCTAGGCATTAGGATAGACAGGTCTGAGAACGGGAGTTTCTTGCTCAGTCAGAAAGGCAAGATTGAGCAGTTGCTTGAGAAGTTCCGGATGTCTGACTGTGCAGGGGTCAGAACGCCCATGGAGACCAACTTTGTGAAGAGCAGTCAGCTTGGGGAGCGTTATGAGTTCCAAAACCCTGAGGTGTTTCAGTCAGCGCTAGGGAGTCTGTTGTATCTCTCTCAGTGGAGCAGACCAGACATGGTGTTTGCTGTGAATCTGCTCAGCAGGGAGGCTACAAAGCCCAGTGTGAATGCCTGGCAAGGCATCAAGAGAGTGTTGAGGTATTTGCAGGATACCAAAGAGTTTTGCCTCACGTTGTCAGCTGAAGGTGACGTACGGCTTACGTGCTGGAGTGACAGCGATTTGGCATCTCTTGGGGACAGGAAGTCTGTGTCTGGGCTGGTGGTAAAGCTCGGGGAATCCCTGGTTGGGTGGAAGTCCCGGAAGCAAAGTCTTATTGCACTTTCTTCCACTGAGGCTGAGTTCAGTGCGTTGTCGGATTTGTGCAGGGAGTTGGACTTCTACCGGTGCTTGATCCAAGAGATCAGTGGGGATTGTTACTTGCCCATAACTGTTTGGGGAGACAATCAACCTTGTCTTAGGTTGGCAGAATCTGGACAGTTCAAGTCTAGAACCAAGCATTTGGACATAAGTTTCCAGGTTGGATACGGCTCAAGTATTGTTCAAGCCGGGAGAACCTAGCTGATGGGTTTACTAAACCCTTGACCTTCCAGCGACATGGGGAGTTCTGTGAAGGGTTGTGTTTGGGGTGAGTTATACTCACAGTTTCCCTCAGGATGCGAGACGAGAGGGGGTGTGAGGAGAATCAGAACTTACAGGGTTAAACAGTTCTGTGTGACGTCTCACATTCTGAGGCGTGGTTTGGTTCACATACGGGAATTTGTCTTTGTGTGTGAGTTTCCTTTCGTTTTTGGCTGAGAGGCGAGAAGGATGTCTGCTCTCTCGCCGGGACTGATTTATGATGTTTTTCTTCACATTAAAGGCTGTTAGGGATTAGCAAGAAGCCTGCGTTCAGTCTGATTTATTATCCACACACAAGGCAACACTTTCTACCGCTGCTAAGAACTCTGCTAAGAGCTTCAAAGAGCTCAAGTTTTCTATCGGCACAAGCGTCCATTGGCACAGAGGAAGCGTGCCGGGCGCCATCTTATCTCACTGGGCTCACAGCTCTCTCTGGGCATCCTCCAGCCCCCTCTGGTCTGGCTCCCACTGCGGCCTCACATGCCGTCTTCAGTGCCTGCCACGCGACCCAGGGCTTCTTCACTTGAAGGTTTGGCAACAGCCAAGCATCAACGCTGGCCCTTAAAATGGCTAGCACCCTTTGCTCTCTTTCCAGAGCATCAGCCACGTCTGCTTCTGCTGTGCCTGCGGCCCTCCCAGCCTCTGCAGCTGCAGCACCAGGCTGGGCAAGAACTGGATCGGCCTGCGTATATTCCCATAGCTGCTTCCCTTCCAGCCAGTAGTACATGCGCTTACTCCAGTCTTCCCAATTGGCCCCATTGAGCCTCTCAAAGGGGATATTGTAGCTCTCATGGGCCTGCTGTTGTTGAGCAGCAGCCATCTTCCTCCCCCCGGGGCTTAAGCGTACTCACGCATTGCCAGCTAGCCGGTCCTCTGAAGCAGCAGCCGCCACTGGCTTTGCTCTTCACCAGCGTCTCCCACTGCCTTTCTGGCAGGAGCTCAAAGCAGCTTACAGCTGGCAGCCTTCTTCCCTCCTCACACTTGGCAGGAAACACGGAAGACCCATAACCTTTGCTGATTAAATCCTGCCGTCCAGTCAGCGCTTCCCTGCGTAGCTCTGCTGACCTGGGCAGAAAATGCAGAGTCGCAGCGGTCCTGCCGTCCGTGTGAGATAGAGGGATAAATCAAGTCCAGAGACAGTTCGTTGCTATCTCTAAAAATGTTTATTTACAAGCCATAAATTACATCAGAAACTTCAGGCATTTCTCTGGTGCTAAAAAGCACACGCAGTCTCTCTGCAGCGTCTCTCAGTCTAAACTGAAACCAACGCTCACAGACAAAGACAGACAAAGCGTCTGACGTATGGCCCTGCGTCAGGCCCCTCCCCAGATACAGGACACCAAGGAGTTTTAACCCTGTAAACTCCAAACTCCACAGAGGCTGCCTGTGGGCGGGAGTGTGCTCCACAACCCAGCGATCATTCCTACATCTCCCCTTTTCTATCTATCTGAGCGTAGATCCCAAGTCCGCCTGTGCACTGTGTGTGGAGCCAGGCATACTCTGAATTGGAGGAGTTCATAATGCCGGGAGCAAGGCATCGAAGCCAGATATGATCAGAAGCAGAGAGGGCCATGACGCGGGGACCAGAGCGAACTTTGCAGAGTTGTAAAACAGTGGGAATGTATTGTATGCAACAACGACAGCAAACAAGGCAGGCTATAATCACAACAGCATGGGAGAAGATCTGTTTGAGCCATAGGAGATCAGGAAGTCAGCTAGTGAGCCATTTCCACAGTTCGTCAAGGCCTTCATTGGCAAAAGCAGGCATAACATGAAAAGAAACAGCATGGAGTTGGCAGTAAATTGGGCAAATATAAGGTAGCAAATAGTCAGGAGTCTGGTTGTTCAGGCTCGAGGGAGCTGATGTTGTCCAGTAGGAATGAGGGCTTGATGTCGCCCCAAGTGACTGAAGTGGCTTCTTCCCAGTCTGCACCTGGTGGTACTACATCTCTTTCAGGTGGTGCGTTACTGGCATCTCCTGTAGGAAGCTGGAAGTTTGGAGCCGGATTGGTCAGGCCATGATGCCAGACCACGCTGGAGAGCGAGTCACACACACCAAACTGGAACTCACAACAGACCTGTAGGGGTAGAAATAAAGCATAGCCCCGTCCCCAGGTGATCAGGGGCCACAAGGCCACGCCACTTCAGTTCCGCTGCAGATCAAGTAGCTGTTGATGAAAAAGGTTGTTAGCTCGAGGTCCTTGGATTTGTGGAGACGCCTGTCTGCTGGTGCAAGCCTGTCTGAATTAAAAGCAGAATGGTTAATTGAAAACAGCAAAGTGTTTAATTTACACTGGATTCTGCCTAGGGTCCTGAACTTCTCCCCATTTCCTAATTGGTTCCAAAAGTGTCTTCAGGGAGCAATTGGCACGTCCAACAAGCTCTTTAGAAGCATAGGGAATACTGTGGGTAAAGGAAATCCCACTGAAGGCCGGATTGCTGGAAAAGATGGAAACAATAAACTGGAGCATTGTCAGTTTTCAGGCGTTTGGCCTGGCCCGTAACAGCAATGCAGGCAATCATGTGCTGTATAACCTTTGAGCTGTCACTCAAATGAGCCCTGAAAAAGGTATGAATTGTGACATGGACTGCGGAATATGGTGTAAAATGCACAGTCCCTTTGCCACAATTGCAGTGCTTCTGTGCCTCTAGGAGTCACAGCATGTGGAAATTCCTGTGAAGTCATGGAGCAATGTGAGCAAGCCTTGAGATTAAGATTCTCATGCCCTACCGACTGAGCTATCCTGACTCTGGGCTTGCAGTAAAGGTAAATGGAATTGTTCAGCTAACGTTTTTTTCTGATAGATGAAAAAACATCATAACTTTCTGCCGGGTCTGTGAACAAAGCATTGGTTGCCAAGTTAGGCAGGGCAGCATCTGCCCACTCATTTCCTGCAGAGAGAGGCCCATGCAGGTTATGTGCACGGATGTGGTTTACCACAAAAAAAAAAAACTTACAGCATGCTGGCTGATTAGAAAAGAGAGAAAAAGACTCAATAAATTTCCATCTGTTCGATGCGTGATTTGAGCCATTGGCAATTGATGAATCAATTGATAGGCACATTGAGAATCTAGCACCAAGCTGAACATAGCAGTCAACTTTTCCCTTTTCTTGTGAGGAATCCTATTCGGAATAAGGGAATTTCCCTTAAAAAGGGGGGAAAGTTGACAGCTATGAAGCTGAAGGGAGTGGTTGGAAAAATTAATCATCAATAGAAGAAAGGCTGGGAAAGGGAACACAGGGAACACAGAATTGGACAGGCATAAAAACCTCCTTAACTAGTGATTGATATAGCAAAACCTAACAGGGCATAACTATTGTATTTCATAGATGTGGTCCACCATGCATTAAGAACAGGTCAGGGTACAATATTTCATAAACTCAATGTGAACAGAACATTCTGGGATGGGTGAGAAAGGAATGCTTCAGCTTAGATGTTTGTACTCATGTGCAGAAGCAAATGTGTAGAAGCAAAGCTTCCCTTCATCTCCCCCTTTCTTTTCTTATTTGCGAGGTGTTACTATATGATTTCATGGTGAATAAGGCAAAAATACTTCGGGATACGTGGTTTGCCAGCGCATGCCCGAAATAAGTTCGCCAGGGAGGATGGGACAAAAAATACTTCGGGATACGTGGTTTGCCAGCGCATGCCCGAAATAAGTCTGCCCACATCTCCCTAATGTTTACTGTTGGTGCTGCCATTTCGCAAAGTAGGCAGCAATGATTTTGTTGGGTGGCTGAGGGGGAGAAAAAAGCTGAGCGCAAAGACGTATGATACAAGGAATACATTGGATAAAACATCATAACAAAATTAATATACATATTATAACAATGGCATATTGAAAGAGATTACGAAGCCAATTCAGGTTTGGCAACCAACCGGTTAGCCACTGGGTGAATGAGTCCCAGAGGCCAAAAAGTCCAACGTCCTGTTTAAAGTGGTGTGTAAGATTTTGCAAATGAGAGATTTGGCTTTGAATGGCTTTAGAATTATCAGTAATGTTGAAACAGCACATTTCATCCACTTGTTCACAGCCATAATGATGAAGCATCAGCAAATAATCGATAGCAGCACGATTTTGCAAAAGTCCATGTTGGAGTTCACTCTGTTCTTTATTCAAAAGGTGAAGAGCTTGTGAAGTAAAATTTAAAGCGTTTGCTGCGGAACAGGCGAAAGAGTTAATGTTCCTACTATTCCGTACAGCCAATCCAGGGACTCCTAAGAGAGAAACAGCTAAAGAAATATATTCAGATCTACTGGGAAGAGAAACAGAATCGTCACAATCATTAGTCAATTCTATAGAGCGGCGATATCTAGAGTGGGACAGATGATGCTTTTTGGGTAATATGATGGACAAACGGCTTAAACAGCAAGGTGTGCCATGGCTAATGTTTGCTGGAATATAATTGAATGTATAGCCTGGACACGACCAGAACCAGCCTTCAGGCAGCTCTGTGTATTTATATACATAGGAAATATTTACATAATCAGAGCAATTAAAATTATCCTTGCCCATTTTCACACAGTTGGTTTTTGTGCAATTAACCATACGGGCGCAGGTGACATTAAAGGAAGCCACGTATGGGGTCAGTAAACCAATGGCCAAAGGTGGGCGTCGGCGCACTTGGTTACCCCAGTTGTGGTAACCGGAATAACCAAGGGTGTGGAGAGAATCATTTTTGGGTAAAGATGAATAAAACCAGGTATCATTTTGCAAATCAAGAGGGTCATGACAAACAGGGATAAGGCAAGAGCCAAGGATCTCACCTATTGATACCTGCTGGGTGAGGCAGAAGGAAGAAACATTAAGGGTCCTTGCAAAAGATTCCCACACATTTATTGGTGAGGAACCACCGCCATTAGGGGCGGAAGCAGAGAGGGGCAAAAACAAAACGCTGAAAATGAGCACTATCATGGAATTTATATTAAGGCAGGAAATGAGACACAGAAGCAAATTATCAGGGGTTGCTTCCAGCTGATTTTCCTTTCTAAGCTGTTCAGCTTGAAATGAGAGTGATTTTATTTGGCAAGAAGTTAGATATACTGAAGACGGAAAGGCTGGACGGCTTGATTCACATAATATTGGCACATGGTAGGGGAATTCAGCATTCCTTGCGGTTCCAGTTGAGGGGGAATGCAAGCTTACTCATTAAATTGAATGGTAGCTTCTAATTGTTGTAGTAAGTCTCTGCCCCACAGATTGAGGTGGATTTTCAGCACACAGGGCTGGATGAATGCAATGGTTTCAGAGCTATCAGGCAGAGAAACAGGCAGCCACTGTATGCTTTTGGAAGAGGTTTGAGGTCCACCTACACCCCAAACTGCAGAGGCAGACTCAAGGGGCCACGTGGGGTCCCAGCAACTACTGGAAATTACAGAAATGTCTGCACCCGTGTCAATCAAGCCTTCCAGAACTTTGCCATTCTACTTATGAAGAAGTTTCTTTTCACCAATCCTCTGGACTACAGCTAACAGCTGTGGAGAGAGAGGAGAGAGCTCGTGCAAATTACTATCCATAATAGAAGCAGTAGGATGAGAAGGGAGCACCACCAAATGCGCCCAGGACTCACCCTTTTTTAACTACATGGGCATATGGCTCCAAAGTTGAACAATGATTGTGCCCACATAGTCAGGATCTAGGACTCCTGGAATAACCTGGATTCCTTCTTTGGCCACAGAGAATTTGGGTAAAATTAAGCCTGCGACCTTAGGTGGTAGAGGGCCCGCCAACTGGGTGGGCATAAGCACAATTTCACCAGGTAAAACAGCGTCTTTGGTCTCTTGATTAATCAATTCAATGGTAAAATCGGAAGGCATATTTTTTGAAAAATTTTTAGCAGTGGAAACTAAAGGCGGAGGGCTCTCTATTTGTCCTGGCCCGAGAGTGGGGCCGCTATGGAGTTTCCCGGACTCCTGCATTGATTAGCCCAATGATAGCCTTTCCCGCATTTCGGGCATTTTTTGGAAGGCTTAGCCTTGTTGGCATCACCATTCCTGTTTGCCCCCCCGCCAGGGGCTCTGCATTGTTTAGCAAAATGACCTGGGCGTTTGCAATTGAAGCAATTGCCCGTAGGCTTGTTGCTAGCCTGGATTGCGCCAGCAAGCAAGGACATCGCATGACTCTGGCTGCCAACATCTGCACAGGCTTGAATCATGTCGGCCAGGTCATATTTAATGCGATGTATGATTGACTGCAAAGCCTTTTTGCAATCGGTGTTTGCATTTTCAAAAGCCATTTTTTTCCTCAACTCATTTTGAGCTGTGGTGTTATCAATCTGCCTAGTGACTGATTCTTTCAATCTATCTATAAATTGATGGTAGGGCTCTGAATGTTGTTGCTTAATATTAACAAAAGAGCTCAGCGGTTGCCCTGAGACAGGGACTTTCCGAAAGGCACGTTGTACACAAGTCGCGGTGCGACTGAAATGTAAAGGTGTCAACGTCGCCTGAGCTGTTATATTATCATACGGACCAGCGCCATAAAGTTGATTGGCTGAATGCTGTGGATCAGACAGGGCTGACGCGCTATGCTTAAATTCACTTTCAAAAACTACATACTGAGCCGGGGACAAAAGCATGCGCATCAGATCTTTCCAGTCTTGAGGTAGCATTGTATAACCATTTACTATTCCCTCTAGCGTTCCTATTACATAGGAGGATTTTAAACCAGAATCAGTAATGGCTTTCCTTAATTCTCTCATTACAGAATAAGGAAGCGTCTCATATAATACCTGCTGTTGAGCAGTGCCTGGGTTTGTATAGGTGATAGGGAAAGCAGACAGCATTTCACCAGCCCATTCAGACTCTTCCTCTAAGGAAATGAGCCCTTTCTGCCTAGCCAGAGAAAGCGCGGTGCACACAGCTCCTATAGGGGCTGTGGAAGGCGAAGGAGGGATGGGGGGGAGGATGTGGGCTGAGGCGGTTGAGGCGTAGGGAGGGGTTGGCAGGGTTGCGAAGGAGGCAAAAGCTTTGGGTAAGGTGGGGGATTGTCTGCAACGGCTAGAAGGGCAGGGGCCGAAGGAGATGCCTCAGGTCCTAATTTAGCAACAGCATCTGCACATTTCTGCCAAGTGAGCAGACAATGAATCGGAGCCCTCGGTTCTGCAAAGAGGGTTTTTCCGATCTTTTGCCAAGTTTCTACTTCCAAAGAACCAGTTTCTGGATACGAAGGGCACTGGCAAGCAATCTCGCATAGCAATCGTTCAATCTCTCTTAAAGAAATATGAACACCCGCCACCCGCTGTCTAACGAGATGGAGCAACTCCTTGGCATGCTCCTTTTGGAATTTAGTCAATCCCCCCCCCCCCATACTCACGAAGTAGCGCGCTGAGACTTTTCCAGTCGAGTGAAGTATAGGGGCTGGCTGCGTAAGGGATCTGGCAATCACGTCGGGGTCACCAGATGTTGGGTTGAAATAATCGACAGACGAGTAGCGAGCGTCATGTGGGAGGCACCTCTCGAGCAAGTCTCGAGGAGTCTCTTTTATTGAATATTACATGCATTGCCACGTATGTGCTGGTTGCTGATTGGTTAACACAAATACAAAGCAAGGGTTGCATATAGACATTAATCATCAATAGAAGAAAGGCTGGGAAAGGGAACACAGGGAACACGGAATTGGACAGGCATGAAAATCTCTTTAACTAGTGATTGATATAGCAAAACCTAACAGGGCATAACTATTGCATTCCATAGATGTGGTCCACCATGCATTAAGAACAGGTCAGGGTACAATATTTCATAAACTCAATGTGAACAGAACATTCTGGGATGGGGGAGAAAGGAATGCTTCAGCTTAGATGTTTGTACTCATGTGCAGAAGCAAATGTGTAGAAGCAAAGCTTCCCTTCAAAATCAATGTGCCAATTTGCTCAATTTCTCTAGGACTCCATGACACCTCCCCTGTCCTCCATAATCCCTCAAGCAAGGTGTCAAGACCCTAATCCTGTCAAATCACTCTGCCAAGCCTTTCCTCCGGGCAATGCCAGGTGGCAGACCATGCATACATGGACCATTGTCTTCTCATCACCGGTAATCAGAATGTGCTTATCTGCGCATATCTCCAGCTCTGCATATTCCCCCCTCCCTCCTCCATATGTTAATCCTGTGTAACCCAACCTCTTCTTAATGTATTCATGATGTAATCTGTGTAACCCAACCTCTTCTTAATGTATTCATGATGTAACTGGGATGTATTTTGCACTGTATTCTGGGACATGGAGGGAAGTTTCAAAAGTTCATGTCACCCCTTTCTTGCGGTTCAATCTCGCCTTGAACCTGTTGCGCAATAAACTTGGATCTTCTGCAGTTTGCTCCTGTCTCCGGCTGAGCTCATTTTCCTCCGCAGGGACCCGCGGACTTAGTCCGACGAGCTGGGTGGCAGAGCAGCCTTGCACCCAGATTTTACCATAACAGATGGCGCCCAACGTGGGGCTTGTTGCGGTTCTCCCGTGTTGCTGACCGGGGGCCCTGAAATCTTCAACCGGCACCGGGCCATTTTGCCTGGGAAGATCCTTTGGACCCCTGGCCATCTTCCGGGCGGTAATCGAAAGCCCCAGGAGCTCAGCCGGGGAGCAAAGAGGGATCCAGCCGGCTTATTCATCGATCCTGGGATCATAATTGAAGACGCGTGAGTATAAGGAAAAAGGAAAATCCAGTGCACTGGTGGGTAGGGGGTGGAAATCTCCTGGCAACTGAATTCTCTGCCCTCCTCTCTATTGCTCCTTCTTACCTTTCTCCTGGTCCGGTTAGTGAGAGAGACCGTGGACCGCCGCTCAACCCGAAAGGGGGGTTCTGAGCTCTATCTCTTTTCCTTAAAATCTCCAGCCAGCCACACCAATTGGGAGCTCGAAAGTAAGACGGAGAGAACAGACTTGAAAGACAGCCGACTCTCCGCAATGGGCATCTCAGTTGAAAGCAAGGGGTTGGAGCTCTCTTTCCGAACTTCCCTAGCGTCCTTGCAAGGGGGCAGGAAGGGGTCTTGCTTTCTGTCTCAATCCCAGCCGCACTGGTCGGTGCCACATAACACGTGTATCGTGCGTGAGCCAGCTTCCAAAAGCAAGGGGGATTTTCGGTTCAAAATTCTATCCAGGGATCACCCGATCTGGCACCACACGGCGCGGGCGTCCAGTAGGGCCCCTTTTCCTGAGATTGTGACGATAGGTAGGAGGTTGCCAGGAGGGATAGCCCAGGAGGAATTGGGCGGGATTTGGCAGAGTGGAAAGGAACCCCAAGTTTTGGAATAGGAAGGAAGGAAAGGAATAAAGGGAAACCGGATAGTTAGAGCTCACTAAAACCACTAGGAAGTTGCCAAGCAACAAGAGATAGAAAAAAACCCTAAATAAACCCCTGTACGAGTTACCCAAATCCTTATCAACCCCTCTCTTTCTCCCTTCTCTATCCCAGACCCCCCCAAGAAAGAAAAACAACAAAAAAGCAACAGCAACGCATGCATATATAAAGGGGTATCCAGTCAACCATGTAGGAATGAAAATCACGGCAGATGAGCAGTAGGTGTGATGAGAGGCGTCTGGCCAGGGCAAGCCCTGGGAGCTCTCCTTTATTGAATATTACAAACATTGCCACAGGTGTGCTTGTGGCTGATTGGTTGATACAAACACAAAGAAACTTGTTGCTGATTGGTTAACATAAGCACAAGGCGGGAATTACATGTGAGAGGTGGGAATTACATGTGAACATTAATCACCGATTAGATTAAAGGCTGGGAAACGAGGTTGGAACCAGACAGGCATGAAACCTCCTAATTAAATTATAACTGAAGATTGATATAGCATAAAACAATTACTAATGATTGTTCATAACATGAAAGAATACAATAATCGAGTTCCGTAGATGTGGTCAGCTATGCATTGAGAACAGGTCATCATGAACTTAAGATGAACTGAGCAAGGAGGGAATGTCTTGGTGTTTGGAACAGGTCTGTACAGTGTGTGCAAAAGCAGGGAAAAGATTATAAGCGAGACTTTCCAGAATGCAAGAGCAAAGAAGCGATGCTTCCCCATAATGCAACCGTTATGTGCAGAGAGAAAACTTATGTGCAGAAAGAGAACTTATGTGCAGAAAGAGAACTTCCCTTCATCTCCCCCTTTCTTTTCTTGTTTGTGAGATGTCCTAGGTAAATAAAGGCAAAAATACTTCGGGATTAGTGGTGTGCCAGCGAATGCCCAAAATAAGTTCGCCAGGGTCGATGGGACAAAAATATTTCGGGATACGTGGTCTGCCAGCGCATGCCCAAAATAAGTCTGCCCACATCTCCCCTAAAGTTTACTGTTGGTGTTGCCATTTCGCAAAGTAGGCAGCAAGGAGTTTATTGGGTGGCTGAGGGGGAGAGAGAAGCCGAGAGAAAAGACTTATGAGGCCAGGAATGCATTGGAGGAAGCAACAGAACAAAATCAATAGACATACAATGACAATGGCATATTGAAAAAAACTACGAAGCCAAGTAAAGTTTGGCAACCAAGCGCTAAGCCACTGGGTGAAAGAATCCCAGAGGCCAGAAAATCCAACATCTTGTTTAATGTGGTGTGTAAGGTTTTGCAAATGAGAAATTTGGCTTTGAATGGCTTTAGAATTATCTGTGATATTAAAACAACACATGTCGGCCACTTGTTCACAGCCATAATGATGAAGCATCAATAGATAATCGATAGCAGCGCGGTTCTGCAGGAGACCATGCTGGAGTTCACTCTGCTCTTTATTCAGAAGATGAAGCGCTTGAGAAGTAAAATTCAGGGCTTTTGCTGCAGAACAAGCTAAAGAGTTAATGTTCCTACTATTGCGTACAGCCAATCCAGGAACTCCTAGGAGAGAAACAGCTAAAGAGATATATTCAGACCTACTAGGAAGAGAAATTGAATCGTCACAATCGTTAGTTAGTTCAACAGAGCGGCAATATCTAGAGCGGGACAAATGATGTTTTTTTGGGTAATATGATAGACAAGCGGCTTAGACAGCAAGGTGTGCCATGGCTAATGTTTGCAGGAATGTAATTAAATGTATAGCCTGGGCACGACCAGAACCAGCCTTCAGGCAGCTCTGTGTATTTATATACATAAGAAATATTTACATAATCAGAGCAATTAAAATTATCCTTGCCCATTTTCACACAGTTGGTTTTTGTGCAATTCACCATACGGGCACAAGTAACATTAAAGGAAGCCACGTACGGGGTTGATAAATCAATGGCCAAAGGTGGGCGTCGGTGCACTTGGTTACCCCAGTTGTGGTAGCCGGTATAACCAAGGGTGCAGAGAGAATCATTTTGGGGTAGGGATGAATAAAACCAGGTATCATTTTGCAGATCAAGAGGGTCATGACAAACAGGGATAAGGCAAGAGCCAAGGATTTCACCGATTGATACCTGCTGGGTGAGACAAAAGGAAGAAACATTAAGGGTTTTTGCAAAAGATTCCCACACATTTATTGGTGAGGAACCACCGTTAGCAGGAGCGGAAGCAGAAAGAGGCAAAAACAAAACACTGAGAATGAGCACTATCATGGAATTAATATTAAGGCAGGAAATAATGCAAAGGAGCAAATTCTCAGGGGTTGCTTCAAGCTGTTTTTCCTTTCGAAGTTGTTCAGCTTGAAACGAGAGTGATTTTATTTGGCCCCACGTCACTGGTCCATTACGATTTCCCCGCTTGCGAATCCTGGGGGGGCTGGACGTCATATCCTGGGTGATCTGTAGTTTGCGGTCGAACTGCGGTATTGGATCCGGAAGAGTCTGTCGCCACGCCATGGTATAGGCGGATGCAGCGTGCGGGAACCCAGCGAGCACCCTGTGGAGTAGAAACTGCAGCGTAACCCTTCCCCCAGGTAATCAATTTTACTGGTTCACTCCATTCGTTGGAGGGTAATATCTTATAGCGGACCAGTGGGGCTGGGAGTATCTCTGTTTGTTGAAAATGTTTCTGCAGGCGAGTATAGGATTGATGATCCTGTATGGAAACTTTCAAATGGTTGAGAGTAAAGAGAACACTGGCCAACCAGCCTTCCTTTTCGGAGAGCGAGGCTGGGACTCCGGCCTTTTTTTCCTGTCGAAGTAAAGCAGTTTTTAAGGTGCGATTGGCACTTTCAACAATCGCCTGGCCTTGAGAATTGTAGGGGATGCCAAATAAATGGCGGATATTCCAAGTTTCACAGAACTGAGCAAAGGTTTTTGCACAATACGCTGGGGCATTGTCAGTCTTTAAAGAATGGGGCTTGCCCATAACTGACATGGTACGAACTAAATGGTTGCAAACATGCTTAACCTGCTCACCCCTTTGAGGGGTGGCCCAAATAAAGCCCGAGAATGTATCAATGCAAACATGTATGAATTTCCAAGGTGAAAAAGGGGCAAAGTGAGTTACATCCATTTGCCACAATTGGTTGGCTTCCAGCCCGCGGGGATTTACACCAGGGCTTGGATGGCCAATCTGATTAGAGCATTGAGGGCATTGCTGGATAATTGCACGTGCCGCTTCCAACGGAATTTGGAACTGGCGGCTAAGGGCTTTCGCATTTTGATGATGGGAAGCATGACTTTCAATAGGAGAAACAGGCAAAGCTCTAAGCAAGGAATCCGCTTTAGCATTGCCATCAGTGAGAAAGCCTGGGAAGGGTTGGTGAGAACGAATGTGCACCACAAACAAAGGGTGGGAACGATTAGAAAGGAGCAATTGTAAGGAAAGGAAAAGGCTCAATAAGTTGTCATCCAATAAAGGACTTACATAACTGCCTTGTAGGCGAGTTATGACATTTGCAACATAAAGACTGTCCACTACCAAGTTAAAAGGCTGTTTGGAGAAGTGGTGCAGAGCTTTGACAGCAGCTGCTAACTCAGAACGCTGGGCAGACTTTTGTGGAAGAGTGTAAAGGCTGTGCCATTCCTCATTTTGTTGCCAGGCAACCACCCCCCTGGAGGGGGCACCGTCAGTAAAGATAGTAAGGGCATCCAAAGGGACAGGAGATAATATGGAAGAAAAAGACAGGGAAATTTGTTTGCACATTTGCAGGCGAGGGTCTGCTGGGATATGGCAATCCACTTGGCCAACAAAATTGGCTAAAGCACACTGCAAATCCATACTAGCAGAAAGAGCAGTTTCCCATTGTTCTAAGGGCATTGGCACAATAATTTGGCGGCAATCAACGCCAAAAAGGCTTTTGCAGCGACGGCGTCCCTTGCTGATGAGCTGAGCAAGGAGATCCACTAAAGGAGTCACTGTGTTCTTTGGCGTATGATGTAAATACAGCCATTCAATTATATGAACTTTCGATGGGCCTAACTGAACAATGGCCGCAAAGGGTTGGACAGTATCTGTCATTATGACCACATCGGGCAAAACATTAAGGATTGCTCGATCAACCCAGTGGAGACGCATGATTTCCTTTAACTGGGCAACAGTCTGCTGTTGAGAAGAAGACAGGGTGATCTTAGTACCAGGAGAGTGATGGCCTTTTAAAGCTGAAAAAAGCGGCCGTAAAACTTCAAGAGGGATTTTAAAATAGGGTCTTATCCAGTTGATATTGCCCAGCAATTGCTGCAACTGGACATATTTCATCGTTTTTGGAACATGAAGTTCAGGGACAATAGGAATAGAATAACTAGCTATCATTTTGTGTCCCAAATAATGAAAGGGAGAAGGCTCCTGGACCTTTTCTGGAGCAATTTTCAAACCATAAAGTGACAAACAATTTATCAAATCATGTTTCCATTGGGGAGGGAGGTGTGGCCCACTCAAAAGCACGTCATCCATATAATGATAAATTGAGAGGTGTGGATACTGCAAACGGAAGGGCTGAAGGGCTTGATTCACATAATATTGGCACATGGTAGGGGAATTCAACATTCCTTGCGGTAAGACCTTCCATTGGTACCTTTCTGTGGGTTGACAATTATTTAACATAGGAACAGTAAAAGCAAAGAATTTGCGATCCTTCTCCTGTAGGGGAATGGAGAAGAAACAATCTTGCAAATCTATTATTGCCAATTGATAAGAATGTGGAATCACATTTGGATTAGGCAGACCACACTGCAAAGGCCCCATGGGTTCAAGGATTTGGTTTATTTTCCTCAGATCTTGGAGAAATCTCCATTTTCCACTCTTCTTTTTTATGACAAAAACAGGGGTATTATAGGGCCTAACGGAAGGTTCTATATGGTCTGCCAATAATTGCTCATTCACCAATTGTTTTAAAGCAAGCAGCTTTTCTCCTGTAATGGGCCATTGTTCAACCCATACAGGACTAGTAGATTTCCAGCTGAGGGGAAGCGCAAGCTTACTCATTAAATTGAATGGTAGCTTGTAATTGTTGCAATAAATCTTGTCCCCACAGATTGAGGTGGATTTTCAGCACACAGGGATGGATGTATGCAATGGCTTCAGAGCTATCAGGCAGAGAAACAGGCAGCCACTGTACGCTTTTGGAAGAATTTTGGGGGCCACCCACACCCCAGACTGCAGAGGCAGACTCAAGGGGCCACGTGGGGTCCCAGCAACAACTGGAAATTACAGAAATGTCTGCGCCCGTGTCAATCAAGCCTTCCAGAACTTTTCCATTGATTTTATACTTACGAAGAAGTTTCTGATGACCAATCCGCTGGATAACAGCCAACAGCTGTGGGGGAAAAGAAGAGAGCTCTTGCAAATTACTATCCATAATAGAAGCAGTAGGATGAGTAGGGAGCACCACCAAATGCACCCAAGACTCACCCTTTTTTAACTGCATGGGCACATGGCTCCAAAATTGAACCATTATTGTCCCCACATAGTCAGGATCCAGAACTCCTGGAATAACCTGGATTCCTTATTTTGCCGCAGAAAATTTAGGTAAAATTAAACCTGCGACTTTAGGAGGTAGTGGGCCTGCCAATTGGGAAGGCATAAGCACAATTTCACCAGGTAAAACAGTGTCTTTGGTCTCTTGATTGATTAAATCAATGGCAAACTCAGAAGGTGTATTTTTAGAAAGTTTGTCAGCAGCGGAAACTAAAGGCGGAAAACTCTCCATTTGCCCTGGTCCGAGGCTCTCTAATTGCCCTGGCCCGAGAGCGGGGCCGCAATGGAGTTTCCCAGACTCCTGCATTGATTTGCCCAATGATAGCCTTTTCCGCATTTTGGGCATTTTTTGGAAGGATGGCCAGGGCTTAGCAAAATGGCCAGGGCGCTTGCAGTTAAAGCAATTACCTGTAGGCCTATTGGAAGCTTGGATCGCGCCAGCAAGCAAGGACATCGCATGACTCTGGCTTCCAACATCTTCACAGGCTTTAATCATATCAGCCAGGTCATATTTAACGCGATGGATGACGGACTGTAAAGCCTTTTTGCAATCTGTGTTAGCATTTTCAAAAGCCAATTTTTTCATCAACTCATTCTGAGCCGTCGTGTTATCAATCTGCCTAGTAACTGATTCTTTCAATCTATCTATAAATTGATGGTAAGGCTCCGAATGCTGTTGCTTAATATTGACAAAGGAGCTGAGCGGTTGCCCCGAGACAGGGACTTTCCGAAAGGCGCGCTGTACACAGGTCGCGGTGCGACTAAAATGTGCAGGTGTCAGCGTCGCCTGGGCAGTTATATTATCAAACGGACCAGCACCATAAAGTTCATTGGCTGTATGCTGTGGGTCAGACAGGGCTGAGGCATTATGTTTAAATTCACTTTCAAAAACTACATACTGAGCAGGGGACAAAAGCATGCGCATCAGATCCTTCCAGTCTTGAGGTAGCATTGTATAACCATTTGCTATTCCTTCCAACATTCCTATTACATAGGAGGATTTTAAACCGGAATCAGCAATGGCCCTTCTTAATTCCCTCATTACAGAATAAGGAAGGGTTTCGTACAACACCTGTTGTTGCGCAGTGCCTGGGTTTGTGTAGGAAATAGGGAAAGCTGATGGGGTTGTGCAGGAGATAGGGAAAGCTGATGGCATTTCACCAGCCCACTCAGATTCCTCCTCTAAGGAAAGGAGACCTTTCTGCCTAGCCTGAGAAAGTGCAGCACGGACAGCTCCTGTGAAACAGGCAGGAGCTGAAGCAAGCGAAGGAGGGGTGGAAGGAGGGAGGGAGGAAACAGGGGGGGAAGGAGTGGGCTGCTGAGACGTAGGGAGGGTTTGGCAGGGTTGCAAAGGAGGCAGAAGTTTAGGGTAAGGTGGGGGATTGTCTGCAACGGCTAGAAGAGCAGGGGCCGAAGGAGATGCCTGGGGGACCTGGGGTCCTAGGGGGACCTGGGCTCCTAATTTAGCAACGGCATCTGCACATTTCTGCCAAGTGAGCAGACAATGAATCGGAGCCCTTGGTTCTGCAAAAAGGGTTTTTCCGATCTTTTGCCAAGTCTCTACTTCCAAAGAACCAATTTCAGGATATGAAGGACATTGAAATGCGATCTCACAAAGCAATTGTTCAATCTCTTTTAAAGAAATATGCACACCCACCGCCCTTTGCCTAACCAGCTGCAATAATTCCTTAGCATGTATCTTTTGAAGCTTAGTCAATTCCCCTCCCATACTCACGAAATAGCGCGCTAAGACTTTTCCAGTCGAGTGAAGTATGAGGGCTGGCTTGCTGCTTGGCTGCGCAAGGGATCTGGCACGTCGTGGGGTCACCAGATGTAGGAATGAAAATCACGGCAGACGAGCAGTAGGTGTGATGAGAGGCGTCTGGCCAGGGCAAGCCCTGGGAGCTCTCCTTTATTGAATATTACAAACATTGCCACAGGTGTGCTTGTGGCTGATTGGTTGATACAAACACAAAGAAACTTGTTGCTGATTGGTTAACATAAGCACAAGGCGGGAATTACATGTGAGAGGTGGGAATTACATGTGAACATTAATCACCAATTAGATTAAAGGCTGGGAAATGAGGTTGGAACCAGACAGGCATGAAACCTCCTAATTAAATTATAACTAAAGATTGATATAGCATAAAACAATTACTAATGATTGATCATAACATGAAAGAATACAATAATCGAGTTCCGTAGATGTGGTCAGCTATGCATTGAGAACAGGTCATCATGAACTTAAGATGAACTGAGCAAGGAGGGAATGTCTTGGTGTTTGGAACAGGTCTGTACAGTGTGTGCAAAAGCAGGGAAAAGATTATAAGCGAGACTTCCCAGAATGCAAGAGCAAAGAAGCGATGCTTCCCCATAATGCAACAGTTATGTGCAGAGAGAAAACTTATGTGCAGAAAGAGAACTTATGTGCAGAAAGAGAACTTCCCTTCACAACCAAGCATTGTGAGCCCTGCCAGTTTGATTAACTGGTGGTGTGTTTGAAGAGGCAAGGAGGCTCATAAAACCATGTGGGACCTTCCTACTAATTTCACTTAATGAAGCCAAAGGAAGCGGCCCAACTCCATGCAATAACCAACTAAAGGATGAGAATATATATGTTTACATGTTGTCTGTTATGTGTGTTGTCTGTTAATACATATATGAGAATATGTATGTTTACATGTTGTCTGTTATGTGTGTTGTCTGTTCCTTCTGTCTCTAACAGACTTCCTTTCTTTAAACTGCAAGCTTGCTTCAAAATTTTAAATCTAAGGAAGCCATGCTGGACCTTATCAGTCCTAAATAAGACAAAATGAGAATGAAGTGTGCAAATGTTTACCCCACCTCTTGCTTTGCCGCAACTTTTGAGATTGTGAGTCTACAGTCTATTTTGGAATGTGAAGTTAACCTAATGTTTCTGCTGCAAAAGCGTAGTTGAGCACAACTGCTCTCTCAAGCTAAAATGCAGTGTCTGTATTTCATTAAGCACATGCCTATGAAAATAGGTGTTCCTTCTAAGAAAATTGTTAATAAAAGGTAGAAGCTTCGATAGACAACAATTGTCTATCTATAGAGTCCAGTCCTGATATCAGTCTCAAAGATCAGCCAGGGTTTCCTGGCTTCTTATTGGAAAATGCCTCCCCCACTTGTTTCAGTCTCTTTCAGGTCCCCCCCCCTTCTTACTTCCGCGCCGAGTGAATTTACTCCCGAGTAAGCTTCCTTCAACAAGGGGGGGGGGGCACATTCTTTGCTAAAAGTACCCGACATCTCACTTTCCTATGTATCGTTATTTTAAAAAATCTTAATTAGGCGTACTATTCCTATGCAAGTTCAGAAACATTATTAACTTTTGTATAATAATAATAATAAAATAATAATAATAATAATAATAATAATAATTTATTTGTACCCCACCCATCTGGCTGGGTTTCCCCAGCCACTCTGGGCGGCTTCCATAAAAACCAAAAAACACTAAAATATCATACATTAAAAACTTCCCTGAACAGGGCTGCCTTAAGATGTCTTTTGAATGTCAGGTAGTTGTTTATCGTTTTGACATCTGATGGGAGGGCGTTCCACAGGGCGGGCGCCACTACCGAAAAGGCCCTCTGCCTGGTTCCCTGTAGCTTTGCTTCTCGCAATGAGGGAACCGCCAGAAGGCCCTCGGCGCTGGACCTCAGCGTCCGGGCAGAACGATGGGGGTGGAGACGCTCCTTCAGGTATACTGGGCCGAGGCCGTTTAGGGCTTTAAAGGTCAACACCAGCACTTTGAATTGTGCTCGGAAACGTACTGGGAGCCAATGTAGGTCTTTCAAGACCGGTGTTATGTGGTCTCGGCGGCCGCCCCCAGTCACCAGTCTAGCTGCCGCATTCTGGATTAGCTGTAGTTTCCGAGTCACCTTCAAAGGTAGCCCCACGTAGAGCGCACTGCAGTAGTCCAAGCGGGAGATAACTAGAGCATGCACCACTCTGGCGAGACAGTCCGCGGGCAGGTAGGGTCTCAGCCTGCGTACCAGGTGGAGTTGGTAGACAGCTGCCCTGGATACAGAATTGACCTGCGCCTCCATGGACAGCTGTGAGTCCAAAATGACTCCCAGGCTACGCACCTGGTCCTTCAGGGGCACAGTTACCCTATTCAGGACCAGGGAGTCCTCCACACCAGCCCGCCCCCTGTCCCCCAAAAACAGTACTTCTGTCTTGTCAGGATTCAGCTTCAATCCATTAGCCGCCATCCATCCTCCAACCGCCTCCAGGCACTCACACAGGACCTTCACCGCCTTCACTGGTTCTGATTTGAAAGAGAGGTAGAGCTGGGTATCATCTGCATATTGATGGACACCCAGTCCAAACCCCCTGATGATCTCTCCCAGCGGCTTCATATAGATGTTAAAAAGCATGGGGGAGAGGACGGAACCCTGAGGCACCCCACAAGTGAGGGCCCAAGTGTCTGAACACTCATCCCCCACCACCACTTTCTGAACACGGCCCAGGAGGAAGGAGCGAAACCACTGTATAACAGTGCCCCCAGCTCCCAACCCCTCTAGACGGTCCAGAAGGATGTTATGGTCGATTGTATCAAAGGCCGCTGAGAGATCCAGCAGAACTAGGAAACAACTCTCACCTTTGTCCCTAGCTCGCCGGAGATCATCAACCAGTGCGACCAAGGCAGTTTCAGTCCCATGGTGAGGCCTGAACCCCAATTGGAAGGGATCCAAATGGTCCGCATCCTCCAGGTGTGCCTGGAGTTGTTCAGCAACCACACGCTCAATCACCTTGCCCAAGAATGGAAGATTTGAGTGTGGGAGAATCAGAACCTACAGGGTTAAGAGGTTCTGTGTGTGACGTCTTGCATCATGAGGCGTGGTTCCGCACAGACGCTTATGGGAGTGGTTTTGCTCAGTAAGTCAGACTGCCTCTGGTACGCTCTGCGAGAGAAGAATGTCGGCTCGATCGCCGGGAGATTTACGATCTGTTATTCTACTTGATTAAAAGCTAAGAAGATAAGGAACGCTTTGTGTCTGCGTTGAGTTATTCCCACACGCTGCATTTTTGCTTCAACTGCTGCGTTTTTCTCTGCTACCGGCTGAAGAGGCAGAGAAGGGAGAGCGGCACGGAAAGACAGCAGAGCTGCGCAGATGGAATGTGCCGGACGCCATGTTGGTTTGGCCTCTTAGCCGGCATAGGTCATGGGTGTTTGCCAACGCTTTGAAGCTTTGCAGCATCGTTCCAGGTGTGGGGGAAGCCAGCTGAAGGGTTGCTGGGTCCAGCTGGAGCTCTGGGGCTGTCTTTGAAGCTGGAAGGAGCTCGCTGGGGAGAAGCCGATCTGCCGGAGGCCGGAGGAAGCTGATGTCAGAAGTGAGTACGCTTACCCCGGGGAGAAGGAGATGGCTCAGTCCCAGGAACATGGCTTTGAGCTTAAGCTGCCATGTGCAAAGCTGACCAGCCAGACGTGGCTGGAGTGGAGTTATTTAGCAGAGTTGTCCCTAGTCGGAGCCAAGCTCTGGGAAATGGTCAAGCCGATGTCTAAGTCAGCTGGGGCGGTTGCAAGCCAACGTGAAGCTGAGGAGCATGTGCTTGCGTTCTTGGCTGAGAATGTAAGTGCTGATTTGAGGCCTGTTGTTCTGGATGCAAGGAAGCCGGAGGCCGCTTGGCTAGCTCTCCAGGAAGCGTGTGAAGCTGGGGGTGGAAGCAAGGGCCGGAAGATGGCTGCATCAGAACAGGAAAGACAAGATGGCGCTGTCCACCTTCGTGAAAGCCGGTGCACAGCTGGGAAAGGCTGTGGGGCCCCAGAGGGGGGCGAAGGGACTATTGCCACTGCTGCTGTTGCTGTCAGTTTTGCAGAGTCTAACAGCTGCGTGGGTGCTGCAACGTGTCTGCGTGAGGAGCCGGGAAAGCGGCAAGCTGCTGGGAGCCGCTTACCCATCAGAGGGGGTGCAGGAAAGCGTCCTGGGAGCCCTGTGAGAAGTGGGGGGGCGGTGAGCAGTAAAAGCTCTGAGAAGCCTCTTTTTCCAAAGGCTGCCAAGAGCTGTTTACGTCGCAAGCAGAAGCCTGAGAAGCTGAAGAGAGCTGAAGGCTTCAAGGCCAGCCACCTGCTGCAGAGGGAGATACATGCTGCAGAGTTGTCTGGGAACTCTGAGATAAGTCCAGTCTTCAGAGCAACGCAGGATGTTGCGGTTTCGGACGCTGCCAAGGACAGAGGCAGCGGGACGTTTGTTGCTGCCATGGCAACTTTGAAAGACAATCCCAGCAGGGACACAGCTGTGCAGTGGGTGGTTGATTCAGGTTCCAGTCATCACCTCATTGGAGCGCCACCTGCTGGGGAGCTGCGGAATTGCAGGGATGTTTTAGCTGGAACGACTGTGACGTTAGCTGACGGGACACGAAAATCAGTTTCTGCTGTGGCTAACATATATCTTTCCTTTTTGCAGGCGGAGCTAGAGGTCTACGTTGTGCCGGAAATGCATTGTTGCCTGTTATCTGTTCCTGCTCTTGTGAAGCAGGGGTACAAAATTTGTTTTGAAAATAACACCTGTTCTATTTTCAGAGGGGGGAAGCAACTTGTCAACGTGAAAAGCAAGAACAATCTCTTTGTTCTGGAATCACCTCTGGAGGGTGGTGGGAATGCCGGAAAAGCACAGGCGCAGTGTGCTAAGGTTCCCAGTCATGATTCATGTGTTCATGTATGGCACAGGAGAATGTCTCATGCTTGTTTGGAGGATGTTAAGAGGTTGCCCAGCTGCACCAAAGGTTGTAAAATCACACCATGTGAGGGATCCCTAGAATGCAGGGCATGCAAAGGGGCAAAGGTACATGGTTTTCCCGGGTTGGGGAGGATAGCCAAAGAAGCCTTTGAGCTTGTTCACACAGATCTGTCAGGACCCATGAGGTGTGAGAGTCTGGGTGGGGCCAGGTTTCTGCTGACGCTGACAGATGACCACAGCCAGGTTGGCTGGTGTTTCTCTCTCAAATCACAGGGGGAGGCGGCGCAACTGATCCAGGATTGGGTTGCGGAGGTGGAACTAAGGTTCTCCACCAGGGTGCAAGGGTTCAAGAGCGACCGAGGGTCACAGTTTACTGGGTCTGCTCTGAAGGAGTTTTTCAAGGAAAAGGGAATACGTCACCAGGTGACGGGTGCAAAGTCTCCTCAAGAGAGAGGCGTGGCAGAGCACAGGAGTGAAACACTGGCTGAAGCTGTCAGGGTTTTGCTGTGTGACTCTGGGCTGCCTCAAAGCTTTTGGAGTGAAGCTTGGAAAGCTGCCAACTTTGTTTTTAACAGGTCCTACAATCACGCTGTAGGGAACACACCGTTTTTCCTGTTGCACAAGCAAAAGCCACAGGTGCATTTCTTCCGTTCGTTTGGTTCAAGGGCTTCAGTACCAATACCAACGGCACAACGGAAGGAGGGTGGTCCAAGGTACCAGGACATGATCTTCTGTGGGTATGATCCTGCAACAAATGGGTGGAAGTTTGCATACCCAGAGGGTGATCAGACCAAGCTGCTGGTCAGCAAGCATGCTGAGTTCTGTGAGCAGGGTGGTTGGTCACGGCCTAGGGATGGTCCTGATTTTCTCTCAGAATGTCTGTCTGATTCTGAGGAGGAAAGGGAGCCAGAGGCTGAACCCGGTGATGGGGACCAGGTCCAGGATCAGGGTTCAGGGCAGGTTTGGGCTTCTCCAAGGGTTGTTAAAGGAGTGTCCAAGAGCGAGCCTTCATCTCCTGTTAGCATAATGGAGAAAGCTCACAGACGGGTCGTCAAGTCAGAGGGGGAGGAGTCTGACGGAGAAGACACACTTGCTGGCCCCAATGGGTCAGAAGGGAGTTCAGATGAAACACCCCAGTTTGTGCCCAGACGTTCATCTCGGACAACAAAGGGTGTTCCACCTGAGAGGTTTCAGGTCACCAGTGCGTGGATTGGTTTCGCACAATGTGATTCTGGAAGTGTGGAAAGGGTTCAACAGGTGCCTGGGAAAGATGCCAGGAAAAGGCAAAAGGCAATGGGGAAGGTGTTGAACTCAAAGAGGTCTGCAAAAAGGTGTGCACAGGTCCCCTCAGGATGCAAAACGAGAGGGGGTGTGGGAGAATCAGAGCCTACAGGGTTAAGAGGTTCTGTGTGTGACGTCTTGCATCATGAGGCGTGGTTCCGCACAGACGCTTATGGGAGTGGTTTTGCTCAGTAAGTCAGACTGCCTCTGGTACGCTCTGCGAGAGAAGAATGTCGGCTCGATCGCCGGGAGATTTACGATCTGTTATTCTACTTGATTAAAAGCTAAGAAGATAAGGAACGCTTTGTGTCTGCGTTGAGTTATTCCCACACGCTGCATTTTTGCTTCAACTGCTGCGTTTTTCTCTGCTACCGGCTGAAGAGGCAGAGAAGGGAGAGCGGCACGGAAAGACAGCAGAGCTGCGCAGATGGAATGTGCCGGACGCCATGTTGGTTTGGCCTCTTAGCCGGCATATTGAGACTGGGCGATAGTTGGCCATACTGGCCGGGTCTAAAGATGGTTTTTTAAGAAGCGGTTTAATGACCGCCTCTTTCAGCGGATCTGGGAATGTTCCCTCACAGAGGGAAGCATTCACCACCCCGCAGAGCCCATCACCCAGCCCTTCCCGGCTTGCTTTTATTAGCCAGGATGGGCAAGGATCAAGGAGACAAGTGGTTGGCTTCACGCGTCCAAGCAGCCTGTCCACATCCTCGGGGGTAACGGATTGAAACTGATTCCATGCAACTTGACCAGACAGGGCTCTAGCACTCTCCCGCCCCAGCCCTGCTCCCACGGTGGTGTCTAGCTCCTTCCGAATATGAGTGATTTTATCTGCAAAAAACTTTGCAAAATCGTTGCAGGAGATCTTGGGGTCTTTACAAGGCCCCGGTGGTAAAGGTGGTTCCGTTAAATTGCGGACCACCTGAAAGAGTCTCCTGCTACTATTTTCTGCAGATGCAATAGAGGCGGTGAAGAAAGTCTTCTTCGCCGTCGCTATCGCCACTTGGTAGGCTCGACGTTGAGCTCTAACCTGTGTCCGGTCAGATTCGGAGTGAGTTTTCTGCCACCGACGCTCTAGCCGTCTCAGCGATTGTTTCATCGCCCTCAGCTCCGAAGAAAACCACGGGGCTGTCCGGGCTCCATGCAATCGGAGAGGGCGCTTCGGAGCCAGACAGTCAATAGCCCTGGTTAACTCCGCATTCCAGCGGGCCACCAGGGAATCAGCTGAAAGGCCATCAACATGGGATAAAGCATCCCCTACCACTCTCTGGAAACCATTTGGATCCATTAAGTGGCGGGGGCGGACCATCCGAATTGGTCCCACCTCCCTGCAGAGGGGAAGGGTCGCGGAGAAGTCCAGTTGCACCAGGAAGTGATCTGACCATGGCACTTCTTTGGTTTCACTTTTACTTAGTGTCAGATCACCCACGTCACTAGAGGTGAATACCAGGTCTAAGGCATGTCCATGACTATGAGTTGGGCCCAACTTATTCAGGGACAGCCCCATGGAGGCCATGCTTTCCACGAAGTCCCGAGCGGCCCCTTGTAAGGTCGTGTCGGCGTGGATGTTAAAATCCCCTAGGACAACCAAGCTAGGTGTCTCCAGGAGAACATCCGCCACGACCTGAAGCAGCTCGGACAGGGAATCCTTGGTGCAGCAGGGAGGTCGGTACACCAAAAGGAATCCTGTACTGCCCCTATTGCCCAACTTCCAGAACATGCACTCAGAAAGCTGGGTCTTCCCAGTAGGACGCCTGATGCAAACTAATGACTTCCTAAAAATCACTGCAACCCCCCCTCCCCGCCCACATGACCTGGGTTGCTGTGCGTAAGAGAAACCCGGTGGGCAAGCGGCAGCAAGGACAGGCCCATCTGCTTCCTCCAACCAGGTCTCTGTCACACATGCCAGGTCAAATCCTCCATCCACAATCAAGTCGTGGACGGTAGTGGTTTTATTCATCATTGACCTGGCATTACACAGCAATACCTTCAGGTCATGTGGGTTTCCCTTGTTGATTCCAGTATCCATCCGGTCAAGGCCAGACCCGGAGGCAGGGATAGTCTTCAAACAACGACTAAACCTGCCTCCTCGGTAATGACATGGTCTGGTCTTAGCGTAACTCCGCCTCCTGCCCATGATCACCGAGATTGGATGTCCCAGTGCTTCCGCCCCTGTGGAACTTGTCCCAGCCATCATGTTGGCTGGGGCCCCACTCCCAGGCAGCCCTGATCCCGCCCCTTAAAAACAAAACACAAACTATACAGAACCAATAAAACAACAGAAAACAAAAACAGAACAATTATACCAAAATTAATCCCCAACCAAATATCCATCCCACCCACCCACCCCCAACAAAGGAAAAAAAAGAAATACAAATTTAAATTGCCACCGACTGCTTGAGGACATTTTAAAACACATTAACCACTTGGAACAGGGAAGCAATTGCAGAACACTTCCCAGCTTCCCCAAAAGTTTGTTCCAAATAAGGGCCTGGGCCACGCCCCCTGGGCCAGTTGGAAAAGGCCTTGGAAGGGAGCAGGCCCTGCAGTCCTCACCCAGCCGATGGTCCGAGGCCTCCCCGCAGCAGGAGTCCCTTTATAGCTGGGAGAGAGGGCCTGGGCCACGCCCCCTGGGCCAGTTGGAAAAGGCCCTGGAAGGGAGCAGGCCCTGCAGTCCTCACCCAGCCGATGGTCCGAGGCCTCCCCGCAGCAGGAGTCCCTTTATAGCTGGGAGAGAGGGCCTGGGCCACGCCCCTTGGGCCAGTTGGAGAAGGCCCTGGAAGGGAGCAGGCCCTGCAGTCCTCACCCAGCCGATGGTCCGAGGCCTCCCCGCAGCAGGAGTCCCTTTATAGCCGGGAGAGAGGGCCTGGGCCACGCCCCCTGGGCCAGTTGGAAAAGGCCCTGGAAGGGAGCAGGCCCTGCAGTCCTCACCCAGCCGATGGTCCGAGGCCTCCCCGCAGCAGGAGTCCCTTTATAGCCGGGAGAGAGGGCCCTTTTAAATCAAATCCAGGGCTGTTTTTCTTATTTGTGAGTGGTTATATCAACTGAAATAATCCTATGCTTATAAAATATTCTCTCCCAGATTCTCTTCCTATCTTATCTTAGGAAAACTGTTCTTCCTTTAAGATCATTTATCTAGGAACTTGCACTCTTTAGTCTAAGGAAGTAAACTCTCACTCAAACTAGCTTCAAGATCTGTTAAAGGGGTTCTGTATAAAGTTGGGTACTTTTATTTTCCTCTTCCTTAGTACATGATAGGAGCATTGATTGTGGTCTCTTCCCCAGTTGTGCCTGTGTACATAAGTATGTGTATGTCTCTCTGGTAGTACAAATCTTGCTATGAACCCTGTATTTTAGGGTTGGACTAGATGACCCCAGGGTCCCTTTCAACTCTCCCAATTTGTGGCTGTGTGGAGGGCCATGTGTCTGCAAGCATGTGATGAGTTGAAATTCAGCCCAGCTTTGCTCTTTGTTTTAATGCAACATTTCAATAGTATAAAAGGTTTTGCTGAGACATGAACTCTGCACATGCACAGAGGCTAGATCGGCTAAAAAAAAGAGAGAGAGAGAGAGAGAGAGAGAGAGAGAGAGACAAAGGGGGGGAGAGGAGGTTTGGAGAGCGTGGGCTGCAGGGAGAAACTTGTGTCCTTTGTGTCCTTTTGCTCCAGGGGCTACGTAAGACAAAAGGATTAAGCACTGGACCAGCAAAAGTCAAGAGGCTACCAAGTTCCAATCTAACATTCAAGTTCCAATCTAACATTCAAAAAATCTTTTCAGTTTTCTCACTGAGTTTGTCTCTTATCTGGTTTTGTTTTCTGAGTAGTATATACCTAGGCATTTTAAGAACAACATTCCTGACAGAGATCTTCACAGGAAATAAAAATTCCCTTTCAAACAGGATACGAGAACCCTAAGAGAATTTGGACCCACATAAGCAAAATAATTAATAACTTGCCAATTGTGTTCAAATTAACAAAGGTTTTGTCCCTTCGTTTCTTCCACAGCCAAACTAAGCGAAGGAAATTAAATGTAAATGATAAAATGCTTAACTATGAGTTTGTATTTACAGCCTCCCAAGAAGAAAATTTTAGAATATTCTCTCCTTTCTTGACTATTAACTTCCTCCTTAAAAGAAACAAACAAACAAACAAACAAACAAACAAACAAACAAAAAACAACAACAACTAATTATGTCTTCAGATCCCAACCCCACCCCCCTTGCAGGCCTATTTCCAAAGGATGCTTTGCGGGAGACCAAAATATTAAGACCATCTCCTCACCAGCTAAGCAGCCTGCCAATGCATCACAGTGGCCACAACAATTTCTTCCCATAAAAGACTTGAGAAACTGACTAACTGAATTTTGAAGGAAATGCCCTTGTGCCCAAGTTTGGAAATACATGTAAAAGCAGCAAGAATTTCTCAAGATCACATTATTGCCTCAAGATATGGTGTAGAATTAATAATTTGTATGTTTTGTGTATTATGTGTTATTATTTCAGCTGATTCCCTGGTGGCACGCTGGAATGCGGAGTTAACCAGGGCTATTGACTGTCTGGCTCCGAAGCGCCCTCTCCGATTGCATGGAGCCCGGACAGCCCCGTGGTTTTCCCCGGAGCTGAGGGTGATGAAACAATCGTTGAGACGGCTAGAGCGCCGGTGGCGGAAAACTCATTCTGAATCAGACCGGACACGGGTTAGAGCTCAACGTCGAGCCTACCAAGTGGCAATGGCGACGGCGAAGAGGGCCTTCTTCGCCGCCTCCATTGCATCTGCAGAAAACAGCAGCAGGAGACTTTTTCAGGTGGTTCGCAATCTATCGGAACCACCTGTACCACCGGGGCCTGGTAGGGACCCCAAGATCTCCTGCAATGCTTTTGCAAAGTTTTTTGCAGATAAAATCGCTCAGATTCAGAAGGAGGTAGACTCCACCGTGGGAGCAGGGCCAGGGCGGGAGAGTGCTAGAGTTCTGTCTGGTCCTGTTACATGGGATCAATTCCAGTCTGTTACCTCCGAGGATGTGGACAGGCTGCTTGGACAAGTGAAACCGACCACCTGTCTCCTTGATCCTTGCCCATCCTGGCTGATAAAAGCGAGCCGGGAAGGGCTGGGCGATGGGCTCTGCGGGGTGGTGAATGCTTCCCTCTGTGAGGGAGCCTTCCCAGACCCGCTGAAAGAGGCGGTCATTAAACCGCTTCTTAAAAAAACATCTTTAGACCCGGCCAATTTGGCCAACTATCGCCCAGTCTCAAATCTGCCATTCTTGGGCAAGGTGATTGAGCGGGTGGTTGCTGAACAACTCCAAGCACGCCTGGAGGAAACGGACCATTTGGATCCCTTCCAATCGGGATTCAGGTCTCACCATGGGACTGAAACTGCCTTGGTCGCACTGGTTGATGATCTCCGGCGGGCTAGGGACAAAGGTGAGAGCTGTTTCCTAGTTCTGCTGGATCTCTCAGCGGCCTTTGACACCATCGACCATAACATCCTTCTGGACCGTCTAGAGGGGTTGGGAGCTGGGGGCACTGTCATACAGTGGTTCCGCTCCTTCCTCCTGGGCCGTGTCCAGAAAGTGGTGGTGGGGGATGAGTGTTCAGACCCCTGGGCTCTCACTTGTGGGGTGCCTCAGGGTTCTGTCCTCTCCCCCATGCTTTTTAATATCTATATGAAGCCGCTGGGAGAGATCATCAGGGGGTTTGGACTGGGTGTTCATCAGTACGCAGATGACACCCAGCTCTACCTCTCCTTTAAATCAGAACCAGTGAAGGCGGTGAAGGCCCTGTGTGAGTGCCTGGAGGCGGTTGGAGGATGGATGGCGGCTAACAGACTGAGGTTGAATCCTGACAAGACAGAAGTACTGTTTTTGGGGGACAGGGAGCGGGTTGGTGTGGGGGATTCCCTGGTCTTGAATGGGGTAACTGTGCCCCTAAAGGACCAGGTGTGTAGCCTGGGAGTCATTTTGGACTCACAGCTGTCCATGGAGGCGCAGGTTAACTCTGTGTCCAGGGCAGCTGTCTACCAGCTCAACCTGGTACGCAGGCTAAGACCCTACCTACCCGCGAACTGTCTCGCCAGAGTGGTGCATGCTCTAGTTATCTCACGCTTGGACTACTGCAACGCGCTCTACGTGGGGCTACCTTTGAAGGTGACCCGGAAACTGCAATTAATCCAGAATGCGGCAGCTAGACTGGTGACTGGGAGTGGCCGCCGGGACCATATAACACCGGTTCTGAGAGACCTGCATTGGCTCCCAGTACGTTTCCGAGCACGATTCAAAGTGTTGGTGCTGACCTTTAAAGCCCTAAACGGCCTCGGTCCTGTATACCTGAAGGAGCGTCTCCACCCCCATCATTCAGCCCGGACACTGAGATCCAGCGCCGAGGGCCTTCTGGCGGTTCCCTCATTGCGAGAAGTGAGGCTACAGGGAACCAGACAGAGGGCCTTCTCGGTAGTGGCGCCCGCCCTGTGGAACGCCCTTTCATTAGATGTCAAAGAGATAAATAATTACCTGATATTCGGAAGACATCTTAAGGCAGCCCTGTTCAGGGAAGTTTTTAATATGTAACGCTGTACTGTTTTAACATTGATTGGGAGCCGCCCAGAGTGGCTGGGGAAACTCAGCCAGATGGGCGGGGTATAAATAATAAATTATTATTATTATTATTATTATTATTATTATTATTATTATTATTATTATTATTATGTAGGAATGCTGAAATGTGTCTGATAGTGTGTTATCTCCACAAAGGGGGGACAAAATTTCTGTGTGTAATTGTTTCTGTATAATGTAGGGTACATAACTATGAACAACAGAAGGATATGGCTTACACCCCAAGTTTTTTCATGGAGGATTCTCATATATTACATGCTTTCCGATAGAGCAGGCTATATTTAGATTAAGTCAACTGATGATCATATTTCCTTGTCCCACCTGGCACTCTGCAGAGTGCCAACCTTCCCTACCCATTTATTTATGTATTTAATGTTTTTCTATACACGAAGTTCCCAGAAAGAAATTATCTTTTACTATTTCTTTCTTTCTGTTCCAGAAAACTATTTCAAATCTCTTCTATGACTTCTCTGTATCTCTTGCAGATTCAGTACTGTCTTTAAGTAGCAATTGTTCTGTATTTATTTATTAATCTTGGTTTTCCGATATAGCTGTGAAATTAATCTAACCACAACCAAGTATTATTCTTGGAACCATATTTTATCAGGTAGCTTTGAAGCAACACTCTTTATTATTATTTGAGATGTTTTGATTAGAATGCCAAATGAAAATGGGTGTAGATCATGTCCCAAATTTTATTTATTTATTTGAGGACACGACTACCATATGTGGAATAAGGTTCCTTCACTTTCCTTACATCTCTAACATATTATTATTATTATTATTGATAACAAGAAACGTGTATATGCCTTGATGTAGCAGGAATGGTCCCTTAAAGCGTTAAATTGACTCATTTGGACAAGTGCCCTTTTTAAGAATGGTTTTGTTTTAACATATTGGTTTTGAAAAGTTGAGAACCATGGGGCAAGATAAATTCAAATTGGACTCTGTTGGAATTGGGCACGTGTATCCAGGCTGCAACTAGCTTTTGGCCCTTTAAGAGCAAGTGAACAACTTTCCATGAGTGCAAGACCAGAGCCTGCAATAATAAAACCCCATAGAAAGGCCAAGGCAAAGACATCTCTCTCATGATATGTCCAAACCTGTGCCAGCTATGGTGAATGCCAGGCAACATGGTTAAATGAAAGCCCTGAGGGGATTCAACAGGATGTGTTACTGTACCACTATGCCGGTGCGAGACCACAGAAGAGCTAGCTTGGCACCTGAAAACACAAAACGGTGGGGCTAAAAAGCAAACTGCATTTTTTCAGTCAGTAGTGGACCTTCCTGCTAAATGTAAAGCATACACCACTATTGAAAATGTTTCTCCCAAGAGCTAGAATGCCACAAGTAATTTAGTAACAAAATACAACAGGTGTTCTTTTTATGTAATATCCTATATCCAGCTATCTGCACTGCTATACTTGCAAATGACCGTAAGAGGCATGGCTTGCAAGTCCCTTTCAGGTTTGCATAAACCCACACATCTGGTACGGTAGATACCAAGTTATTATTTAGTGCATATCTATATAACACGCGCGTACATTGTATTGGTCTGTGTTGCTCCCTCCTTTGCTGCCCTGCTCAACCCACCTCCTTTTCCATTAGAGCCTATTCCCACTCACAGGGCACCCCTACCTTCACCGAGATTTAGGGTGCGGAGAAAAGATTTGCAAGTTCTTACAGAACTTTAATGCAAATCTATCTCCGAATGGGGGACTGATACAGAAGGGGGGGGGCATGGGGGCATGTCTTCTTCACCTCCTTCTTCGCTACAATATATCCATTTATTTCCCATTGTCAATGTCAAAAGGGACTAAAATCTATAAAATTCATAGAAAATCAACATGCCAATTTGCTCAATTTCTCTAGGACTCCATGACACCTCCCCTGTCCTCCATAATCCCTCAAGCAAGGTGTCAAGACCCTAATCCTGTCAAATCACTCTGCCAAGCCTTTCCTCCGGGCAATGCCAGGTGGCAGACCATGCATACATGGACCATTGTCTTCTCATCACCGGTAATCAGGATGTGCTTATCTGCGCATATCTCCAGCTCTGCATATTCCCCCCTCCCTCCTCCATATGTTAATCCTGTGTAACCCAACCTCTTCTTAATGTATTCATGATGTAATCTGTGTAACCCAACCTCTTCTTAATGTATTCATGATGTAACTGGGATGTATTTTGCACTGTATTCTGGGACATGGAGGGAAGTTTCAAAAGTTCATGTCACCCCTTTCTTGCGGTTCAATCTCGCCTTGAACCTGTTGCGCAATAAACTTGGATCTTCTGCAGTTTGCTCCTGTCTCCGGCTGAGCTCATTTTCCTCCGCAGGGACCCGCGGACTTAGTCTGACGAGCTGGGTGGCAGAACAGCCTCGCACCCAGATTTTACCATAACAGGTGGCAGGTTTTTCAAAGAAGTTACTGGCTGTTCCCTGAGACTGTAGGGCCATAAGAATATTATTCTATATATTATCCCAACCCCAACCCCCCTTTAAGGCTTGGAGGTTTTTTACACCAGCCAGAAGAGCAAGGCTTTTTCTCCTCTCTTAGATTTTACAGTGAAGATGGGCCCCTCTGAGGAATGTGTTGCTATGGTAACCCCAGACAAGGGGAGGCTGAAAAGGAGGAGGTGAACTGAAAAGGAGGAGGGAAACAGTGTAAGCTTACGTACAACCACAGGAAATGGCCTTTTATGGAGGAAACGAAAGCTATATTTTATTGCTATTCTTGTAAATCACATGTTTTACGGGAAAACATGTGTCTATGTATTCCATAAGGGTATAAAAGGGGATGGCATGCCCAAAAGGGGTGTGCAGACTCCGAGCGTGAGCTCGTCTGTACCTTTGTCTGGCAATTGCTTTACAAAAATAAAAACCTTATTGTCCTGCTGTTGTTTGACACTTTGAAGTGTCCCTGATGCTCCTACTATCAGATAAGGAGAACAAAAGGAAGGTCCTTCATTTGGCGGCTCGTCTGGGATGCATGGACATCAAAGACGCTTGCAAAGGCAGGTGAAATATACTCAGAGTCGCAAAGTGATTTCATGCTCTTTATTCAGCTCATAGTGGTGAGGAGGAATGAATGAAAGTCCCCTCAAAGTATCTGCTTTATATACATTATTTACACAATGGGCTGCACATGATTGGCTAATTCCGGAATTCTACTGTAAGCCAATCAGGTTGTGGATTCACTTCTATCTGGAGCATGATTGGGTAGTTCCTGCCAACCAATCATACTGCTGCGTTGTTCTAGGACCAATCAGACTGCTGCATTCTGAATCCTATTGTTCTAGGACCAATCAGACTGCTGCCTTTTGGATCCTATTGTTCTAGGACCAATCAGACTGCTGCAGTTTGGATCCTATTCAACTCAGTACATAACACCCCTCCCCTCTAAGTTCCAGTCCTGCCCGGGAGGTCGCATTCATAGTCCTTGAGGTACGCCGGCGGCCTACGTGTGCGTTGCGGCCTGGGGTGTTCCCTGGTCCGAGGTTCAGGTTCTGGCTCGTGTTCCAAGGATGCTGGCTGTGATGGGGCTGTCTGGTCTGGCGCAACCGGCTCGCTCAGTCGTGGTTCTGGTTCCGGTGTCCTTTCGGCCTCGCAGGTCCTCTCTGTATTGACTGATTCTGCCTCTCCTGCTGGCCCCTCGTGCTCTATGGGCCTCACTGCCCCTCTGTTCCCTTGGGACTCCTCTGCCCTTTCCTCCTCCTGGTTTTCTCCCGGGAATCGTCGCCGTATCTGGTCGCAGTGGCGGCGCCAGCATTGCCCCCCATCTGTTAGCACCTCGTACGACACGGGGCCAGTGACCCTGGTGACTGTGGCAGGTACCCATGCTGGGCCTGCCCCAAAATTCTTTGCATACACTGGGTCCTGGGCCTCGAAGGTCCGGGGGTTCCTGCCTTCCCCCACCACTACCTCATCCTGAGCTCTATCGGGGTGAAGGCGGTCCAATCTGATTGCAAGGCGCCGACCCATTAGTAGTTCAGCGGGGCTCCGGCCAGTCGTTGAGCTGGGGGTGCTGTGCTGTGCTAGAAGGAATGTGGCAAGGCGGTACTCCCAATCCCCTTGCATCATGCGGCGAAGGGTGTCCTTGGTGGTCCGCACCATGCGTTCTGCTTGGCCATTGGTGGCAGGGTGGAATGGCGCCGAACGGATGTGGCGGATGGCGTTCTGTGCTGTGAAGGTTTGGAATTCTCCTGACGTAAATGCAGTCCCGTTGTCTGAGACGAGAGTGTCAGGGAGCCCGTGGGTTGCAAACAGCCTGCGTAGTACCCGGATGGCTGCGGACGTAGAAGTGGACGGTACCAGTGCGACTTCCAGCCATTTGGTGTAGGAGTCCACCACTATGAAGAATGTTTTCCCCTGAAAGGGGCCCGCAAAATCCACATGCAGGCGTGACCATGGTGCTCGGGCGGACTCCCAGGACTGGACTGGGGCCCTTGGGGGATCTGGGCGGGATTCTTGGCAGGCCTGGCAGTGTTTGACCCAGGCCTCTATCTCTCCGTCGATCCCCGGCCACCACACATAACTCCTGGCAAGGGCCTTCATTCTTACCACCCCTGGGTGTGTCTCGTGTAGGGCTGTGAGGACCCTTTTGCGGAGGGGCTGGGGAACAACGACCCTGCTTCCCCATAACAGGCACCCCTTGTGGGCCGACAGTTCATGCTTGCGGGTTGTGTAGCCGGCGAATTCTGGCCCGGGGCTGCTGCTGGGCCATCCCCTCCACACCCAGTCCAGGACCCGGGAGATGACCCTATCTTTCTTGGAATGGTGTGCAACTTCTTGTGCCTGAATGGGGCGGTCGGGAAGCAGCTCCAGGCTCATAACCTCTTGTGCAGGTGCTGGGTCGGGGCCTGTTTCTGGTAGTGGTAGCCTGCTGAGGGCATCCGCATGGCCCATCGCCTTCCCAGGACGGTAAATCAGTGCATACTGGTAGCTGGCAAGGAAAATTGACCACCCGAGGACGCGAGGAGACAGCACTTGGGGGGTCTGCTTTTCAGGGGCAAACAAGCCAAGCAACGGCTTGTGGTCCGTCACCACGGTGAAGGGCCGCCCGTACAAGAAATCATGGAATTTTTTTACTCCCTTCACGATTGCCAGACCCTCCTTGTCGATTTGCGAGTAGTTCCGCTCGGTTGCGTTGAGTGTCTGGGAAAAGTATGCCACTGGTACCTCTCTTCCATCCGGGAGTTGGTGTCCCAGGACAGCGCCGATTCCATAGGGCGAGGCGTCGCATGCTAGCACCACCGGCAGCCTCTCGTCGAAGTGTGCCAAGACCGAGTTTGAGACAAGCAAGTCCTTGACTGCCTGGAATGCGGCCTCCTGGCGCTGGCCCCACACCCAAGGGGCCCGCTTGTCCAGGAGTCTGTGTAGGGGCTCCGCTACCGCCGCCTTGTGGGGAAGGAAGGAATGGTAAAAGTTCAATAGTCCCAAGAAGGCCTGAAGTTCAGTCTTGTTCTTGGGCGCTGGGGCATCACAAATGGCCCGTACCTTGTCCCCAGTCGGGTGGACCCCTTCTGCGTCCACCATAAATCCCAGAAAGTCCACCTGAGGCACTCCTAGTAGACATTTTTCCCGCTTCACCTTGAGACCCGCCGTCTGGAAACGGTGCAGAACGGTGCGGAGGCGGTCCTCAAACTCCTCTGGTGTGGGCCCGGCAATCAACACATCATCGAAGAAGGGGGTGACGCCAGGAATCCCTTTAAGGAGAGAGTCCATTAGATTCTGGAATATGCCTGGTGCCACGCTGACACCGAATTGCAGTCGCTTTACCCTGAATGCTCCTCTGTGCGTCACAATCGTCTGTGCCTCTGCTGTAGCCTCATCTACTGGCAGCTGTTGATATGCTTGGACCAAGTCCAGCTTGCCAAAAATTTTCGACCCAGCCAGGGTGGCAAGAACATGGCTGACCACTGGCACTGGGTATGCATGGGCCGTGAGGGCCTTGTTTATGGTACATTTGTAGTCTGCGCAGATGCGGACCGAACCATTAGGCTTGGCGGGTGTGACAATTGGGGTTTCCCAGGGGGCATTAGGCACCGGCTCCAGCACCCCTTGCTCCACAAGCCGGTCCAATTCCTCGTCTATACGGGGTTTCAGGGCGAACGGGACCCGGCAGGCCTTGAGCCTGACCGGTCGTACTGCGGGGTCAAGCTGTAGAGCAATGGGGGGGCCCGTATACTGTCCCAATTTCCCATCGAAAACCCCCGGAAATTCCTTGCATATGGCGTCCACGTCTACTTGTAAGCTAGTGTGGTTCACCCTGGTGACGGCTAGCCCCAGTGGTCCAAACCATGCCAATCCCAGTAAGCTAATGTAGGGGCCCTTGACCACAAGCAAGTCCAGTTGCCGCGTCCGCCCTCGGTATTGCACCCTGAAGGTCCCCACCCCCATTGTGGGGACCTTACGTTTCTACTTTACAATCAGAGTGGTCTCTTTGCAGCCCCACCTACTGAAATGAATGACATCCCCTACCAATATATCAGATATACCAGAACCACAAAAGGTCTATGTTTTTGTTGTCATGCCACTGGAGTATGGAATTCCAAATGGAAGTATTGGCCCCAAGTTAAGTACCACATTGACAAAGGATGGCTGGGAAATTATACCCAATGCTCGGATAAATTTTGGCTTTGGGGTTCCCACAATGCCTCCTACCAGGGCAATACGACCTCGTCAGATTTATACGCATACTTTCCTCAGTACTCAGTTAATTTCACCGGACAAGGGTCCATTTGTTCTGGTTGGATGATTAAAGATCCTAACCTCTGGTTTCTATATGATGGATTGGCGACAAATTTCCACCCAGGAAATTTCCAGTGTGTCGGTGTGGGGGCATTCACCTTTCCGGTTGCAGTGGAGGTCAATCACAAGGTACCTCATCTTGCAAGCAGACGGAAAAGGGCGGCCCTAGGCGAACACTGTGAAGATGAAATTTATCTGACAAATTCTGTAGGGAGCGTTGGGGGTGGATTTATAGGATTCCTCTCAATGGGAATTTACCCAGGAGTAGTTTCTGAGCAAAATAGAAAGGCACTATTTGCTCTTACATGCAGGCTGGAGAAAACTATCAATGCCACCACCCATGTCTTGCGCTCCTTACAGTCAGAGGTTGAGGATTTGAACCAACTGACGATGACCCATAGATTGGTTTTGGACTACCTCCTTGCACGTTCAGGCGGTTTTTGTAAAATTGTCCCAAAAGGTCGATGCCAGGTTAAATTCCACGACCTCAACAAGACAATTGAGGACCAATTGGGAAAACTGCAGTCCCTGGTAGTTGACAACACACCCACTCAGAATCCCTGGGGGAAGATGTGGTCATGGATCCCAGGAGAGGGGTGGGTGCATGGCCTTCTGACCGCCCTAGCTATAGGAGGAATTGTTTTTCTGTTGTTTCTTTCTGTAATCCCTTGTTGTCTGTCTTTGCTTAGAGGAATGATAGCCCGCAATGTTAAACATCTCACTGACCCTCAGATTCTGGCAATATACCGAGCTTTGCCACCAGTGCCAGATGAGCCAGAGGAAGATGATGGTTACGAGCGAATGCATAGGGAACCAGTCCCAGTGCAGGAACAGGCCCCATTGCAGGAAGCAACGGTTTATTCTGATGTCCTGAGTGGTGTTCAAGCTCAGGAGTCAGATGAATCTTCTCTCTGAGCTTGAAAAGGGGGGAATGAGGCAAGGAAGAAGGGCTACCCCTATGCTATCCACATAATCAGTTATCAGAAACCAATATATTCAATATATATCCAAATATGCTTACACAAATCAAGGATTACAGTACTTATAATCCATTTTGAATCAAAAGGGAAGCTGTGCCTTAGCTAACTGCAAACTGCTTGAAACAGCAAAGTTAGGAGCTGACCTTTCCCCTAAACATCTGTGCACCCGGACAAGGGGAAAAGACATGAATCAGAGATTCTGGTACAAATTCCCCTCAGAACAGGCTAAATTAATCCACAGAACAGGAAGAGCAAAACCACAAAATGTCCAAGCTCCCTGTCCTGTCCTGTCATAACTAGGGGAAAGGTTAGACAGAGCGTCACTGCAAGCATCGGAAAGCAGAACTGGAATCCGGTGCTGACCAAGGCTTGACCAGGGGTCAGGTAGTGTGACAACCGCTTGCTGATTGGCTGATTCTCGCTGACAATATTGTGAGTCCCTCATGATTGTCTTATGATCCATGATTTGCTGTGATTTACTCAGGTATAAAGACCTCTGGATTTCTGTCAATCGGGGTCCCAGTTCTTTGGAAGATATTCCAACTGGGTCCTTATTGCCTGGCAATAAACCTCACCTTCTTATTCTCCAATTGCTGTCTGGCTGATCCTTATTTTAAAACTCTTCGTGAGTACCCACTTGCTTCACTTGAACTGCCAAACTTTCAGAGCTGTCAGATTGCAGGCTTTAACTTTGTTATTTTGAACTGATACATTCTGAGTACTATTGGACTAGTTGGTGGGAAACAACGTTGCCTGGCACTTTTATAGAAACATTGCTTAACAAGGATCAACTCTGCTGGTTACAAGAACCTGAAGGTCCTTTTGAAACTTTTGATTGATTGGACACTGTTAAAACTTTTAAGTTCTTGGAGTAAGTTTTGGAAAAACTTCCTTTGTTTTCCCTAAGACACGGTTGAACTCCCCCTAGAGGATTTTGGAATTACAACTGTTTGAGACTTGTATTTTTCCTCTTTCTTCTGTTTCATTGTTTACTTTCTGGGCTTGTGGATTCCCATGGGACTTTACATAATTTGACCTTGATACGCAGACAGGAGTGGAATGAGCGGCACTGGGAAAACAAGATTGGCTAAAGCAAAGGCTAAACAATTAACGCAAACAACTTTGATTCCACAGCAGCGTAGATCATCTGTCTCTGCTGTTCTGGGGGCACAAGAGGAAGAAATTGAGCAGACCTTGCTAGAGGGTATGGCTGCAGGAAGATCCGCCTCAGTACTAGATCAAATCCTGGGAAAATTGGAAAGCTTGGATAAAAAGGCAGATGAACATTCGGCTAAAATTGATCAAGCCACAGCCAGTGTTAATAAATTGACTGAACAAGTAGCTCAGCACGCTCAAGCAATTGGGAACCTTGTTGAAGCTACCTCAGAAAATCGCAAATTAGCTGTGGAAGCTAGTCAAAAAGTTGAAGCATTACAGGAAGAAGTAAGGCCATTACACAAGCAGATTGGTGAACAGCAGGCCTACCTGTCCATGATCGAACTACGAAATAGGGAAAATAATCTCAGATTGAGGGCGATTCCAGAACTTGAACAAGGGGACTTAACTGATTATTTGACAAAAGAATTTGCCAAGTTTTGGGCCCTAGAGGAAGATAAGGATTTTAAAATTGTAAGCGCCTTCAGACTGGGAAGAGTGGCAAGGAAGGATAAACCTAGAGATTGTCTGCTTATTTTGAGGTCCAAGGAGGAAGGAGATAAAATATTAAGTCTACACTACGGAAAGTCACTTACAATTCAAGACAGGAGGGCAGAAATTTACAAAGACATCCCAAAACAACTTTTGGACCTTAGATCTACATACACAGAGCTTGCTAAGTTGTTGAGGAGCAACTCCATTCCTTTTAGGTGGGAATTTCCTCAAGGATTATCCTTCACATTTAAAGGGAAGAAAGTGAGAATAAAAACTGCTGAGGACAAAGAAAAGTTTCTGAACGACTACGGAGAAGACCTTCAGAAAGGGATTTTTGGAATTCCAGGGCCTGGGCCTTTGTCGGTACCCACACCGTTGTCTATACCCACACCTTTGGGGTCTGAAGACCAGAAGAAAGAAACGCCACCACCTAGTGATTAGCAGATTTGACCAGGATGTCTCTGCAGCTTCTTAGTTGGAATATCAATGGTGGTAACTCCCCGGAAAAAAGGAGAAGACTATTTCACGTATTAAAGAAAGAACAATTGGACATTATTTGCTTGCAAGAAACGCACGTGACTAGGCTCCATAGGAAAGTGTTAATTAATAAGAGATTAGACCAAGAATTTATTTCATCGGACAGAGTTAAGAAAAGAGGAGTGGTGATTTATGCAAAGGAGAGCCTATCACCAAAATTTTTATTTAAAGATGAGCAAGGAAGAATCTTGGCAATTGAGATACAAGCACAAGGTGAAAAGTTTTTGATATTGGGAATCTATGCACCTAATGAGGGGAAATCAGAATTTTACAAGAAGCTGCATGAGACAATGCTGGACTATCTGGACTATAATAACATCATTATGATGGGAGATATGAATGGGGTGGTCTCCACCAACATGGATAAGTCACAAAACCAAAACTTGACAAAGGACGGCAGACTGCCTAAAACTTTTTTTGAGCTAACTGACAATATGGACTTGATTGATATTTGGAGGACAAAGAACCCTCTAGGAAGAGAAGGAACATTCTTCTCTGAAGCCCATCTGTTATGGACATGAATCGACCAAATATGGATAACTAGAGGACTGGCACTAAGGACAAGAAAAGTGGAAATCTGCCCAAAAACCTGCTCCGACCATAACGCTATGAAAATGGAAATGAGGTTAACTCCAACCGGCTCCTTTAGATGGAAAATGAATGACACCTTGTTTAGAGATCAGGAAGTTATTAAGAAGGCCCAAAAGACTTTAAGAGACTATTTTGAAATAAACCTGAACACTACAGTGGAAAAAAGAGTAATCTGGGACGCAAGTAAAGCTGTTATGAGGGGGTTTTTGATACAACAGAATACGATTAAGAAAAAAGCACAGAATGAGAGAAAAGACAAGATCTTGGAGAAAATAAGAGAAGGTGAGAAAAAGTTGAGATTGAAACCAAAGTCTCAGGAGATCTTGAGAGAAATTAAATTTCACCAAGCACAATATGCTAAACTGATAAATCAAGAAGTGGAGTGGAAAATTAAATTAATGAAACAAAAGACATTCGAATCAGCAAATAAATGTGGGAAGCTGCTAGCATGGCAGTTGAAGAAGAGACAAAAACTGAACACGGTGACAAACCTAGAAATCGAAGGGAGAAATATACAAAACCCCGAAGAAATTAGAAAGTGCTTCCAGAGATACTTTAAACAACTTTATACGCAAGGGCCGCAAAAAGAGACTGAGATTGACCAATTTTTAAAGAATGGGTTACCAAGATTATCTCAGGAAAAGAGGTCAATTTTAAATCATAAAATAACACAACAAGAAATTGAAGGTGCCATTCAGAATATGCAACTAGGCAAGTCTCCAGGGCCAGATGGACTTACCTCCAAGTATTATAAGATATTGAAAGACTATGTGACACAACCACTTCTGGAGGTTTGCAATGAGATTTTGGAGGGGAAGAAGGCACCGGAATCGTGGAAAGAAGCCTTCATCACATTGATACCTAAATCAGAAACTGAAAAGACTCAACTTAAGAACTACCGTCCCATCTCGCTCCTGAATGTGGATTACAAAATTTTTGCTGACATTTTGGCAAGCAGATTTAAAAAAGTGTTAAATGAAGTAATTCATAAAGACCAGGCAGGCTTTCTCCCAGGTAGACATTTGTTTGACAACACTAGGAATATTATTGACATTTTGGAACTTCTACAAACGAATATTAATACAAAAGCAGTGTTAATTTTTATAGATGCGGAGAAAGCATTTGACAATATTTCATGGAAGTTCATGAAGAAAAATTTGGAAGGGATGGGAGTGGGACGGGGGTTTGAAAATGGGATAGAGGCAATCTATTCAGAGCAAAAAGCTAAACTGATAGTTAACAATGTGGTGACAGAAGAGTTTAAAATTGAATAAGGAACACGACAAGGTTGTCCTATTTCCCCTCTGTTATTTATTTCGGTCCTGGAGGTACTTTTGAACATGATTAGAGGGGACCGGTTGGTGGAAGGGATACAGGTCGGAGCCAAACAGTACAAACTTAAGGCGTTTGCAGATGATCTGGTTTTAACATTACAGGAGCCAGAGTCTAGTACGAAAAGAGTTTTAGAATTGATTCACGAGTTTGGACGGATGGCGGGATTTAAATTAAACAAGCAGAAAACTAAGGTTTTGGGGGAAAATCTGACACCTTTGGAAACAGAAAGGTTTCAGAAGGAGACAGACTTAAATGTGGTTAAAAAAGTGAAATACCTAGGGGTCAACTTGTCTGCCAAAAATTTGAATTTATTTAAAGATAACTATGAAAAATGCTGGTCAGAAATTAAAAAGGATTTAGAAACTTGGACAAGATTGAAACTCTCCTTGTTGGGCCGAATAGCTGCTATAAAGATGAATGTGTTGCCAAAAATGTTGTTTTTGTTCCAGGCCCTACAGATTGTGGACAGAGTGGAATGTTTTGGAAAGTGGCAGAAAGATATTTCTAAGTTTGTCTGGCAGGGCAAAAAGCCCAGAATAAAATTTAAAATATTAACTGATGTAAAGGAAAGAGGGGGGTTTGCCCTGCCGGACTTAAGGTTATATTATGAAGCTGCAGCTTTCTGCTGGATGAAGGATTGGTTACTTCTTGAGAACACTGATGTCCTGGATCTGGAAGGGTTTAACAATGCTTTTGGATGGCATGCTTATTTGTGGTACGACAAGGTAAAGATTCATAAAACTTTCAAGAACCATATTGTCAGGAAAGCAATATTTAATGTTTGGTCAAAATACAAGGACTTACTAGAAAACAAGACCCCAAGGTGGTTGTCACCTATGGAGGCCAAGGCTCGGAAAAGACTCAATATGGAGGCCAAATGGCCGAAATATTGGGAAATAATGGAAAAAGTTGGAGAAACTTGGAGGTTGCAGAGTTTGGAGAAATTAAAGGGTAAAGTGCGAGATTGGTTACACTACGCTCAGATTAAGGAGGTTTTTAACATGGATAAAAAGATAGGATTCCAGGTGGAAAAATCGAAACTAGAAACAGAACTGTTAGAACCCAAGACTAAGGTACTTTCAAGAATGTATAACTTGCTGTTGAAATGGAACACACAAGATGAAACGGTTAAATCAGCTATGATAAAATGGGCACAGGATATTGGATATAATATTATGTTTGCTGACTGGGAAAGGTTATTGTGATGGGATGATGAGCTGCTTGTGCGTAAAATCCTAGTCCCTCAGAGTTTGATCAAATCCGCAAACCTCTGCTTACGACGGAGCCCCTCAAGCATGGCTCCGTCAGTCGCTAGCAGAATCCGAAAGTGGGCGCTTACGGAATCTCTTCCAGCATAAAAGCTCCTTAACGGAAACACGTCTTCTGGACTCTCGGCGCGACAGTTTCCGGCGAGGAGTGGGTGTCCCTATAGGAGGTCTTGAAACCTCCCCACTGTTTTCGCTGGAAGTGTCTCTGAGCCATCCCTCCGACTCACTTTCCCTTGGAGTTCCTTCTCTCCCCCTGCTGGTTCCCTCTTCATCTGCTAAGTCTCTCTCAACCTCAGTGAGCCCTTCCACCTCCTGTCCTTCCGATGGCAGTTCCCTGACATCCACCTCCCCTCCAGGGCCCCCTTCACCCCCTCCCGTCCCCTCCTCTATGGGCGGTGAGGAAGCAAAACCCCTGAAAGAACCTCCCTCATCTTCCGAAGTCTCGAACACTTCCCTCCACCTGTTGCTGTTCCTGGTCTCCCGGTACTCCTCGTCATCGGAGTCAATTCCTTCTTCCAACTCCGATTCCGTGAATCCTTCCAGTTCCTCTTCCTTGTCGGTGGTGCCGAAGTACTCCCTCCTGAACCTTGCTACAGGCTGAGGTTTCCTCGGGAACCTTTGGTGGAACGTTTCCATTAAGACCTCGTCATTGACATCCTCTGCAGTCACCCAGGTGTTTTCTGACTCCGGTTTCCCTTCCCACGCCACCAAATACTCCACCTGATTTCCCTTCCACCTGGAATCGATGATTTCCGCTACATGGCTGCTGCGTTCCCTTTCTTCTAAGGCTGGTCCCCTGGTGTACTCCCCTTCACGTCCCACCCTGTACGGTGACAGTAAAGACCTATGGAATACTGGGTGCAATTTCATGTGGTTGGGTAACCGGAGTTTGAAAGCCACTGGGTTGACCTGCTGAATGACCTCAAAGGGTCCCAATCTTTTGGGTCTCAATTTCTTACAACCCCCTTTGAACGGCAACCCTTGGGTTGACAGCCACACTTGATCCCCCACCCTTATGGTTTCACCTTCCCTTCTGTTCTTGTCTGCGTGCCTCTTATATTCTTCTTTGGCCCTTTCTAAGTTGAGCTGGAGCTGACGATGGATCGCTTCCATCTCTTCTACAAAATGTTCGGCCGCCGGGACGCTCCATTTCTCCCCTCCTCCCCCTGGAAATGCCCTGGGGTGACACCCGTAATTCGCCAAAAAGGGGCTCATCCCTGTAGACACATTCTCCGCATTATTGTAGGCAAATTCTGCCAGCGCCAACTTTTCGACCCAATCGTTCTCTCTGTCATTGACATAACACCTCAGGTATTGTTGGAGGATACCGTTTGCTCTTTCCGCCTGCCCGTTGGTTTCAGGGTGCTGGGCAGTCGAAAAATTGACCTCCACGTGCAGTAAGCTCATGAGCTTCCTCCAGAACCTGGACGTAAATTGTTTGCCTCTGTCTGAGACCACCCTCAAGGGGGCGCCATGCAACCGAAAAATGTGTTCTACAAACAATTTCGCTGTCTCTTCCGCTGTGACTGCATGTGAGCATGCTACAAAGTGGCACATCTTTGTTAACAGGTCTACTACTACCATGATGGCTGTTTTCCCCTTGGACTTCGGCAGATCCGTCATAAAATCTATCGATACCGCCTCCCATGGCCGTTCTGGTGTGGGTAATGGTTCTAATAACCCTGCCGGCGCCCGCCTTTCCCCTTTGGCTCGCTGGCATTGGTCACACCCTCTTACATACTCCCTTACATCTTCCCTCACCTTGGGCCACCAAAATTCCCTGGTAACCAACCACATGGTCTTGTGTTGCCCAAAATGCCCCGCTGTGGGGCTATCGTGCAACTGCTTGAGTACTCTCCCCCTCAATTCTCCTTCGGGTATATACAGTGCCCCTTTGTAATACAATGCCCCATTTCTTTCCTCAAAGCCTCCGGGGCTCTCTCCCTCCCCCCTGAGACCTCTAAGCTTATCCTGGGCGTATTCATCATTTTCCGTTTCCTCTACCAGTTCTCTTTGCCCCACCAGTGCCGCCCCACACACCCAGCGGTCCTCTGGGATGACATGTCTCTCTTCGGTTGCTCCCTCCCCCTCCAAATACTCGGGTTTACGTGAGAGAGCGTCCGCCCTGACGTTTTCTGGGCCTGGCACATAACAAATTTCAAAGTGGAATTTGGAGAACTCCTGGGCCCATCTCACTTGTCGTTGGTTGAGCACTCGTGCCGTTCTCCAATACTCTAAATTCTTGTGGTCTGTGCACACTTGCACCTTATGTTGTGCACCAATTAATAAATGTCTCCATCTCCGGAACGCTTCGTGAATGGCGAGTAGTTCTCGGTCATACACCGTGTAGTTCCTCTCGGATTTATTCAGCTTCCGCGAGAAGAAGGCACACGGTCTCCACTCCGACTTACTCTTCCCCGGTTGTAGAAGCACCGCCCCTACCGCCCGGTCTGATGCATCGGTTTCCACTCTCATAGGTTTTTGTAAATCCACATGCAGGAGTTGTCCTTCCGAAGCGAACGCCCTTTTCAGTTCTTCAAATGCTCGCTCCGCCTCCGCCGTCCAAACAAATTTCTTCTTGCTGCTGAGACAGTCAGTGATGGGAGCCGTCAAGTGGGCAAAGTTCTTGATGAACTTCCGATAAAAGTTTCCAAACCCTAGGAATCTTTGCACATCCTTCTTCGTTTTCGGTGTTTTCCATTCCAGTACCGCTTGGACCTTGCCTGGATCCATAGCCAATCCCTTGTCTGACAAGCGGTACCCCAGGAATTCCACCTCCTTGGTATGAAACTGACACTTCTCCAGTTTCACCCACAGCTGGTTAGCTTGCAGCTTGCCCAACACTTCTCGGACGTCCCTCACATGCTGCTCCTCATTCTCTGAATATACCAACACGTCGTCTAAGAAGGCTACACAATTCTTGTAGAGCAAAGGTCCCAGGACGTGGTTCATAAACGATTGAAAACACGCCAAGCCTGCTTGTAGACCGAAGGGCATAACGAGATATTCAAAGGCTCCCAAAGGGGTGAACATGGTGGTTTTCCATTCATCCCCCTTCCTTATTCGTATCAGGTTGTACGCCCCCCGCAGGTCCAGTTTTGTAAAAATCTTTCCCTTCCTCACCCTAGTCAAAATGTCATCAATTCGGGGCATAGGGAAAGCCAGAGGTTCCGACACTGCATTTAGGGCCCGAAAGTCCACTACAAGCCTCGGTTTATCTGTGTTTTTTTTGTCCACAAAAAACACTGGGCTGCCCCCCACCGCTCGGGACTCTCTGATGAAACCTCGCTTCAGGTTTTTGTCAATGAACTCCCTTAACTCCTGCATCTCCCTGTCTGACATAGCGTACAGCTTGCCCACTGGGAGTTGGGCCCCAGGGAGTAGATTGATTTGACAGTCAAAGGGTCTATGCGGCGGCAGTTTGTCTGCTTCCCTTTCGCTGAATACGTTGCTCAGATCTGCGTATTGTGGGGGCACCTTCCCTTTGTCCGTTACTTCCATCCCTGCTAGGGTGACTCTGGCCCCTTCCGGAGCCTTCCCCTCTTTGCAGTGTTCTAGGCAATGCGCTGACCCAAAGGAGACCACTCTCTGATGCCAGCCCACTAGCGGATCGTGTAGCGCCAGCCAGCTCATCCCCAAAATAATGGGAGCTCCTCCCAAGGTGGCCACATTAAACGCTATCCGTTCGGTGTGCCTTGCCACCCTCATTATCTTTTTTTTTTTTTATAATAAATTTTTATTAGTTTTCCATAAATAAAGAATAAACAAAACAAAAACATAGACATAAACAAACAAAAACATGACTTCCCCATACCACCCCTTTTCTGCATTCTTGTTTCAAGATTTTTCAGCAACCCTCTGATCATAACTTAAATATATTTCATGTATTTAACTTCAGTTAGTTATTAATACAACTGTAGTTCTTTATCTCTTATAACTCTGAGCCCCTAATTTTCCAAATTACAACAGTTTTTAAGATAAACTTTAAATTTGTTCCAATCTTCATCCACCGCCTCTTTCCCCCGGTCTCGAATTCTGCCAGTCATCTCTGCCAGTCCCATATAGTCGATCACCTTCGTCTGCCATTCTTCCAACGTGGGTAAATCTTGCGTCTTCCAATACTTTGCTAAAAGAATTCTTGCTGCTGTGGTGGCGTACATAAAAAATGTCCTATCCTTCTTTGGCACCATTTGGCCCACCATACCCAAGAGAAAGGCCTCTGGTTTTTTAACAAACGTTCTCTTCAGAACTTTTTTTATTTCATTATAGATCATTTCCCAGAAAGCCTTAATCTTCGGGCAGGTCCACCAAAGGTGATAGAAGGTTCCCTCCGTTTCACTGCACTTCCAACACTTGTTATTGGGCAAATGATAGATCTTTGCTAACTTAGCAGGAGTCATGTACCACCTGTAGATCATTTTCATAATGTTTTCTTTTAAGGCATTGCATGCCGTAAATTTAACACCAGTGGTCCATAACTGCTCCCAGTCTGCAAATTCAATGTCATGCCCAATGTCCTGTGCCCATTTAATCATATTAGGTTTCACCATTTCATCTTGAGTATTCCATTTCAACAGCAAGTTGTACATTCTTGACAAATTTTTAGTATTGGGTTCTAACAGTTCTGTTTCTAATTTTGACTTCTCCACCTGGAAGCCTTTCTTTCTGTCCTGTTTAAATACTTCATTTATCTGTCGATAATGTAACCAATCTCTCACCTTAAATTTCAGTTTCTCAAAACTCTGCAATTTTACATTTTCACCATCTTGTTCTATAATTTCACAATATTTAGGCCAATTAGAACCCATATTCAATTTTTTCACCTCTTTTGCTTCCATTGGTGACAACCACCTGGGGGTTTTACTTTCAAACAGGTCTTTATACTTAATCCAAACATTATACAGAGCTTTCCTCACCATATGGTTCTTAAAACCTTTATGCAATTTTACCTTGTCATACCATATATATGCATGCCAACCAAATCTGTTGTCAAATCCTTCAAGGTCCAAAATGTCTGTATTCTCGAGGAGCAGCCAATCTTTCAACCAGCAAAACGCTGCTGATTCATAGTAGAGTCTTAAGTCCGGCAGGGCAAAACCCCCTCTATCTTTCGCATCTGTTAATGTCTTAAATTTTATTCTTGGCTTTTTGCCCTGCCAAACAAATTTCGATATGTCTTTCTGCCACCTCTTGAAACAGTCCATCTTGTCTATTATTTGTAATGTCTGAAACAGAAATAACATTCTAGGCAATACATTCATTTTGATAACAGCAATTCTGCCTAACAAGGAAAGTTTCAGCCTTGACCATATGTCTAAATCTTTCTTAACTTCTGTCCAACATTTATCATAATTGTCTTTAAAAAGATTCACATTTTTCGATGTCAAATTCACCCCCAGGTACTTCACTTTTTTTGCTATCTCCAAACCTGTTTCATTCTGGAATGTCTCTTTTTCTTCATTTGTTAGGTTTTTTTCCAATACTTTAGTTTTTTGTTTGTTCAGCTTAAATCCTGCGACTTGACCAAATATCTCGATCAGTTCTAAAACTCTTTTTGTACTAGTGATTGGCTGTTGCAAAGTCAAAACTAGGTCATCTGCAAATGCCCTTAATTTATACTCTTTCACTCCGACCTGAATTCCTTTAACCAACTGGTCCTTTCTAATCATATTTAACAAAACCTCCAGAACTAGTATAAAAAGTAGGGGGGAAATAGGACATCCCTGTCGTGTTCCTTTCTCTATGGCTATCTCTTCCGTTACCACATTGTTCACAATTAGCTTTGCCTTCTGCTCAGAATAAATTGCACCTATACCATTTTCAAAACCTTGGCCTACCCCCATCCCTTGGAGATTCTTTTTCATAAAACTCCAACAAATATTGTCAAAGGCTTTCTCCGCGTCCACAAAAATCAAAACCGCTTTTCTGTTAATGTTCATTTCCAACAGTTCCACAATGTCTATTATGTTCCTCACATTGTCAGACATGTGTCTACCCGGGAGAAAGCCAGATTGATCCTTATGAATCTCACCTGTCAATACTTTCTTCAGTCTTTTTGCTAAAATGTCTGCAAAAATTTTGTAATCCACATTTAATAATGATATCGGGCGGTAGTTCTTAACCTGGTTCTTTTCAGTCTCGGTCTTTGGTATAAGTGAGATAAAAGCCTCTTTCCACGTTTCAGGTGCCTTTTTCCCCTCCAATATTTCATTGCAAACTTCTTTTAGTGGTTGCACTAGACCTTCTCTCAAAGCTTTATAATATCTAGCCGTCAGTCCATCTGGTCCTGGAGACTTTCCCAGTTGTGCCTTTTGTATGGCCTCCTCTATTTCCTGTTCTGTTATTTTCTCATTCAAAATCAACTTGCCCTGTTCTGGAATTTTCGGTAGTCCATAATTTTTAAGAAATTCTTCTATTTCTTGTTCATTTACTGGCCCTTGTGTGTATAATTTCCTAAAAAAACTTTGGAAACAGTTACTTATCTCATTTGGCTTATGAACATTCTTTCCCTCTATCTCCAAACAAGTAACTGTGTTCAATTTTTGTCTCTTTTTCAATTGCCATGCAAGGAGCTTCCCACACTTATCTGCAGACTCAAAAGTCCTTTGTCTCATTTGTTTAATTTTCCATTCTATCTCTTGATTTGTCAGTTCCATATATTGCGTCTGATAATATTTTATTTCTCTCAAAATTTCTTGAGACTTTGGTTTTGACCTCAGTTTCTTTTCTCCTTCCTTCATTTTTTCTAAAATTCTTTCTTTCCTTTCATTTTGCTTTTTCCTCTTGATTGAATTCTGTTGTATCAGGAAGCCTCTCATCACGGCTTTACTTGCGTCCCAAATTGTTCTTTTTTCCACATCTGTTCTCAAATTTATCTCGAAGTAATCTTTCAATGTCTTTAGGGCCTTTATACAGAATTGTTCATCTCTAAATAGGGAGTCATTCATTCTCCATCTAAAGGATCCAGTTGTTGTCATTTTCATTTCCATCTTTACGGCATTATGGTCGGAGCAGGTTTTTGGGCAGATTTCTACTTTTTTAATCTTTGTAGCCATCACACTAGATACCCAGATTTGGTCGATTCTCGTCCATGTCATTTTAGATTCTGAGAAAAAAGTTCCCTCTCTCTCGAGAGGATTCTTTGTTCTCCAAATATCAATCAAGTCCATATTTTCCGTCATCTCGAAGAAAGTCTTTGGTAATCTTCCTTCTTTAGATATTGTCTGTCTTTGTGCCTTGTCCATGTTTGTAGAAACCACTCCATTCATGTCCCCCATCATTATTATTTTGCAGTCGAGATAATCTAGTAAGGTCTCATGCAACTTCTTAAAAAATTCTGCCTTCCCATCATTTGGTGCATATACTCCAATTATCAAATATTTTTCCCCCTGGATCTGTACTTCAATTGCCAGGTATCTTCCTTCTTCATCCTTAAATTTTAACTTTGGGTCCAATTTTTCCTTTGCATAAATCACTACTCCTCTCTTTTTTACTTTATCGGAAGATATAAATTCTTGTCCCAGTCTTTTGTTCACCAACAATTTCCTGTGTGCTCTAGTTATGTGAGTTTCCTGTAGACATATCAGATCCAGTTGTTCCCTTTTCAAAATGTGGAAAACCTGTCGTTTTTTTCTGGGATGGTTCAAACCGTTGCAATTCCAGCTTAGAAGTTGCAGAGACATTTTGTTTGTTAGATGTTTGATCCTCCGACTGCTCCAAGTTTTTCTTCCTCTTCAGTTGGCAGTTGTGGTAGTCCAAATGATAGATTTGCAATGTCTGTTAGCCCTCCTCCTTCTGGTGTTAATCCTTGCCCTTCTCTTGCCGGATCCACCGTACCTTTCTGTAGGTCCTCTAGATTTCTCTCCAAAAAGTACTCTTTCTCCTGTACTGTTCTTATTCTTACTTTCTTCCCTTTGTAGTTAAAGGACAACCCCTGTGGGAATTCCCACCTGAAAGGTATGAAGTTCTTCCTCAGCAAATTGGCAAGATCTCTATAAAAGGTCCTCACTTCCAAGATGTATTTAGGGATGTCCTTAAAGATTTGGACTTGAATGTTTCCAATCACCAAAGCTTTTTGATAATGAAGGTTCAGTATCTTGTCTCTTTCCTCTTTGGTTCTAAAGGTGATCAGACAATCCCTTGACTTCTTGCTTTGCTTTCTACCAAGTCTGAAAGCAGTTGTTATCCCCACTTCATCTTCCTCCAGATCTTCTTGCCAATTTTCCAGAATTGCCTCTGTGAGAAATTCCGCCAGATTGTCCTCTTCTTTCTCTGGAACCTGTCTAAATTTCAGATTTCGTTCTTTCCGTTGTAATTCCAGTAAGGAGAGGGCCGCTTCATGCTCATTCACCTTTTTCTCAATCGGCACAAGTCTTTCCTGTGTCTCACCTGCGACAGATTTTGCACTCTCTGCAATTTTCCTTGTTTCTGAAGATTCCTGAATCAGTCTATTTATAGATTCTGTGTTTGTTGCCACTGATGTGGTATTCAAATCCAATCTTGCTGTAAGTTCTGTCAATTTCTTTGAATTTTCTGCTGATTGCTTTGTTAAGGCCTCAAGGGATTGATTTATTTTAAGCAGTGCCTGTGTCATAGGTTCCATTGATGCTGCTGTCCCAGTGTCTGGTGCAGGCACTGTGTTGCCAGAGATTGAGCCTCTTTTCTTTTGTGTTAGTTTAGCTTTAGATCTGGTTCTTATCTCCTCTGCCGTGCCACTCATATCCCAAGGCCGTTCTCACAGGAAAAACTTGCAATGGAAAATCCCAGTATTAGTCAGTTACTTTACAATTTTTCCCTCTTAGCCCTCAAGAGGGAGCAGTTAAAAGTTTCCAAGTTAGAAACAACAAAGAGACAGAAAGCCGGATGTAGAAAATCTCAAGTCCGCCATTAAAGTTGTAAAACTTTTTCTCCAATTTAAATTTGGTTAGTCCAATATCAGTAACAAAGTCCCATTTAAATCTTAAATGTCTTAAAATTTTTCCACCATTTAAGGTATAGTCTATATCCACTTCAAAGTTGTTTTAAAGAACAGTTTTCCCGGTGTTAAGTCCTGGCAGGTCGTCCCGGGGATCAGAGCAGTGAAAAACTTTGTTTCCCTTTAAATTAAAAGTATCTTCGCAAGACTGTCTTTTTTTCCCCCTTCTCCTGCCAATCTGGAGGGGAGAGATACTTTTGACAGCTCAGGTTTGACAGTTCGCAACTAAGTCTCTAATAACTGCAGCGAGGTCTTTCGTTGCTTTAAATTCCTGCAGTCCGGGGGGGGCAGACTTCCTTATTTTTTGCCCTCCCGTTTTCAGCCAAATTTTCAATTTTTAAAGGTTCCTAATTTTTTCCCTTCTTACTCACGGGAATCCAGTCCAGATTTTCTTTTCAGGAAGGAATCGGCGCTCTCCGCTAATGGCGACGCGGCTTCACTCCGCAGGCTGGGTAGCGACTCTCAGCACCGCGCTCACTCCCGATGCCGCTCCGGAGCCTTTAAAAAGGCTCTTTCACAGTACCGGGGGGCGCAAAGGTGCCCACCGAGTCTCCTTGCTCTCAGGCTTCCGCGCCTGAGATTTTAGGGGTCCCCCGCTCGCCGTAGCGGGTAAGACCCGAACTTGCGGAGCAGTCCTTCTCCGGAGCTCGGAGGTAGGACCGCCATTAAGCGCTGGCACCGACCGGAAGTCGCCACCCTCATTATCATCGGGACAGTCTGTTGGCTAACTTCTCCTCCCAACAGCTCCCTCCCATCGATCGTGGTCACCTGCAAGGGGTTACTTAAAGGGATAGTCTGTATCTGGTGCTCAGCTGCAAACTCCTTACTCATGAAATTGCAGGAGCTGCCTGAGTCCAATAGCGCCTTGATCTTTAGTGGGTGTCCGTTTGGCAGCTCTAGTAACACCTCTATCACTAAAGCAGGTCTTGGAGGTTCCGGCGTGGGCACTTTCACTGCTCTTTGGCCTGGCTGCTGTGCCCCGACGGTGGCAGCCAGGCGTTGGCTTTTACTTGCTCCTTGACTTCCTCCTCCTTTTCCCCAACAGCTCCCGCCATCCCTTGCCATTCCTTTCTTTGTGGGCAGACTCTGGCAAAGTGACCTGGCTGTTGGCAGAGATAACATTTCTTGGCGCTCTTCCCCTCCTTCTTCCGCCCTTCACTGGGATTTGAAACTGCGCGCGCCCACGCTGTTCCAATTTCCATCGGCTCTGCCGGCGGGAAAGGTGGCTCTGGAATCTCTAGAATGCGGAAATCCCTCCAACGTTCCCCTTTCCCTTCCCGCTTTTCCAAAGCTCTCGCCTCCTGGCGTGCTCCTATGGTCAGCGCAGATTTGGTCAGCTGGTCCATAGACTCCGCCCTGGGCGCCCGGGAAAGTTCGTCTTTCACCGCCGAAGAAAGCCCTTCTTCGAAAAGCATTTGTATGGGCTCCGCCGATAGATCCCACCCCAATTTATGGATCAACATGGTAAACTCAGTCCAGTACTCACGGACAGATCGGCTCCCCTGTTTGCAAGCCATTAACTGTCTGCGCACCACTCCCTGCTCAATGTCGCTGGAAAACATCAGGTCCATGGCGCGAAAAAACTTCCGCGTATCCTTTAGGATCTCATTATTCACTGCCATCAGGGGCCTAACCCAGTCTTTCGCCCCCGCTTTGAGATGGCCAATCACAAAAGCCACTCGCGACTCCTCGTCGGGAAAGTCATCAAACTGCAGATTGAGAGCATATTGCATCTCTGTCCTAAAGGCGTGATAGTTCCTGGGATCCCCCCCAAACTTCTGCACCAATCCTGGCACCTTTCTTGCGAGCGGGGTGGTTTTTCCCTTTTCTGCATCCTGAGCCCTCCTCTCCTCGAGCCTCGCCGTCTGCAGCGCTAGCTGGACTTCCAACACCCTGTACCTTTCTTCCAGGCTTGGACCCGCTCCAGCTCCTCCTGCTTCTCCGGTTTCGGCTGGGTTGCTCATGATGCCTCTCCCTGCACAAGCTGCTTTCAGAGACTTTAGGATTGCTGTGATGGGATGATGAGCTGCTTGTGCGTAAAATCCTAGTCCCTCAGAGTTTGATCAAATCCGCAAACCTCTGCCTACGACGGAGCCCCTCAAGCATGGCTCCGTCAGTCGCTAGCAGAATCCGAAAGTGGGCGCTTACGGAATCTCTTCCAGCATAAAAGCTCCTTAACGGAAACACATCTTCTGGACTCTCGGCGCGACAGTTTCCGGCGAGGAGTGGGTGTCCCTATAGGAGGTCTTGAAACCTCCCCACTGTTTTCGCTGGAAGTGTCTCTGAGCCATCCCTCCGACTCACTTTCCCTTGGAGTTCCTTCTCTCCCCCTGCTGGTTCCCTCTTCAGCTGCTAAGTCTCTCTCAACCTCAGTGAGCCCTTCCACCTCCTGTCCTTCCGATGGCAGTTCCCTGACAGTTATGGACCACCGGTGTAAAGTTTACGGCATGTAATGCCTTGAAAGAAAATATTATGAAAATGATATATAGGTGGTACATGACCCCAGTCAAGCTTGCAAAAATATACCACTTGCATGATAGTAAATGTTGGAAATGTAAGGAGACTGAAGGAACATTCTTTCACCTTTGGTGGACCTGTCCGAGAGTGAAGGCCTTCTGGGAAATGATCTTTAATGAGTTAAAAAAGGTATTTAAGTATACCTTTCCAAAGAAACCAGAGGCCTTCCTTTTAGGCATTGTCAACCAGAAGGTGTTAAAGAAGGACAGAATTTTTTTTATGTATGCAACAACAGCAACAAGAATACTTATTGCAAAATATTGGAAGACACAAGATTTGCCCACACTGGAAGAATGGCAAACGCAACTGATAGACTACATGGAGCTGGCCGAGATGACTGGCAGAATTCGAGACCTGGGAAAAGAGGCGGTGGAAGAGGACTGGAAGAAGTTTAAAGACTATTTACAAAAACTTTATAAATTGTATGAATGTTAAGAAAGTGCATGAAAGGAAATAATATGGCATCAGCAGCCTAGATGAGAAATATATGAGAATAAGTGGAATGATAAAGACGAGATTTGAGGTAATGTTATGCCTAAACTAAGTAGTTAAATATTTGATGGAAACATTTAAAATTAGAGGCATAATGTATGAGAACTAGAACATAAGAACTGAAATAAGGTAATAAATTGCAGTTTATAATTTTTTTACGGAGAACGCAGGAAAGGGAGACGTGAGGAAGTCCAGATAGTTATGGAAAAAAATGTATGAAAGGTTGTGATTTCTTTCTTTTTTCTTTGTTATATTTTATGTTTTATATCTTTGTCTATCTATGTCTTCTTTGTTTGTTACTTAGTGGTGATGGTGTCTCATATGTTTGGTGATTTTCTTTTGTTAAAAACTTGCAATAAAATATTTTATAAAAAAAAACCAAACAATTTACAATCACAGAAAATATACATTTAATGTGTCAAGCTCCAGGGTAAACAGTGTGTACAAACACACCTGTCCATTATAACAGAGGGATAAAACTAGAAATGCAGTCTTTAGCAAGCAAACAAATGAATACAAATTCAGTATAGCTAAACAAAAAAGAAAAGAAAAGAAAATCAGTTATAGCTGTGCAATATGAAATAAAAAGCAACCACTTACCCCAAACACAACCCTTCACAGAACTCCCCATGACGCTGGAAGCTCAAACATTTAGTGAACCCATCTGCCAGGTTCTCCTGACTTGGACAGTGCTTCAGCCGTACCAAACCTGCCTGGACACTCTGACACACATTCTGGAAACGTATGTCCAAATGTTTGGATCTGGACTTAAACTGTCCAGACTCTGCCAACGTTAGACAAGGTTGATTATCTTCCCAAACAGTGATGGGCAAGCAACAATCCCCACAGATCTCCTGGACCAAACAATGGTAGAAGTCCAATTCCCTGCACAAATCAGACAATGCACTGAACTCAGCCTCAGTAGAGGAAAGTGCAATAAGACTTTGCTTCTGGGACTTCCACCCAACTAGAGATTCCCCAAACTTCACTACTAACCCAGACACCGATTTCTTGTCTCCAAGATTTGCCCAATCACTGTCAGTTCAGCACGTGAGCTGTGTGTCACCTTCAGCTGACAACGTGAGGCAAAAATCTTTGGTATCCTGCAAATACCTCAGCACTCTCTTTTTTTCTTTTCTTTTTTTTTTATAAATTTTTTATTGCGTTTCTTTCCATAGTTTTATAGGTTACAAACAAATAACATAATTGCAAGAAACAAATTTTCCCTTTTTTTAACAACAAAAACAAACAAAAACAACTTGGACTTCCCCACCTCTTCCGATTCTGCGTTCTTTAAATTAACAATGTCAGCATTTTGTTACCTTATTTCATGCCTTATTGTAACTTTCAAATGTTATGTACCCAGATTCGATATATTGTATCTCAGTTTCAATACCTTTAAAATAAACATAACATGTTCGATTCAAATTGTCTCCTTTTCTCTTTTATCACTTATTTTACAATTTACTTAATCATGGTTGCTAAAGCATAACTTTTCCTAATCATGCACTATCTTAAGATTCATACAGCTTGTAGTATTTTTGCAAATAGTCTTTAAATTTTTTCCAGTCCTCCTCAATTGTTTCTTTATCCAGATCTCGGATTCTGCCGGTCAGTTCAGCTATCTCCATGTAGTCCATCAACTGCTTCTGCCATTCCTCCAGCGTGGGCAAATCTTGTGTCTTCCAGCTCTTAGCAATGAGTATTCTTGCTGCTGTGCTGGCATACATAAACAAGGTTCTGTCTTTCTTTGGGATTTTCTGGTCTACCATGCCCAACAGGAAGGCCTCTGGTTTCTTGGGAAAGGTATACCTAAATACCTTTTTCAATTCATTATAAATCATTTCCCAGAAGGTCTTCACTTTTGGGCAGGTCCACCAGAGATGGAAGAAAGTCCCCTCTGCTTCCTTACACTTCCAACATTTATTGTCAGACAGGTGATGTATCTTAGCTAACTTGACTGGGGTCATGTACCACCGGTATATCATTTTCATAATGTTTTCCTTCAAGGCACTACATGCCGTGAATTTCATTCCGGTGTTCCATAACCTCTCCCAGTCTTCAAACATAATATTATGTCCAACATCCTGTGCCCATTTTATCATAGCAGATTTAACTAACTCGTCCTGTGTGTTCCACATAAGCAGCAAGTTATACATTCTAGATAGAATCTTGGTCTTTGGTTCTAACAATTCTGTCTCTAGTTTCGATTTCTCCTCCTGGAAACCAACTTTTTTATCCATTTTAAAAACCTCTTGCATTTGAGCATAATGTAACCAATCTCGCACCTTGTTTTTTAGTTTATCCTGGCTCTGCAACTTCCAACTGTCTCCAATTTTTTCAATTAATTCCCAATATTTCGGCCAGTAGGCCTCCATATTGGGTCTTTTTTGAGCCTTGGCCTCCACCGGTGACAGCCACCTCGGTGTTTTACTCTCTAATAAGTCTTTGTATTTCGTCCAGACTGCAAAAATTGCTTTTCTGACAATATGGCTTTTAAACAATTTGTGAACTTTAACCTTGTCATACCATAGGTATGCGTGCCAACCAAAAGCATTATCAAAACCTTCCAGATCTAGGACATCGGTGTTTTCTAGCAAAAACCAATCTTTCAACCAGCAGAAGGCTGCAGCTTCATAATACAACCTCAAATCCGGCAGGGCAAACCCCCCTCTTTCTTTTGAGTCTGTTAATATTTTATACTTTATTCGGGGCTTTTTGCCCTGCCAGACAAACCTAGATATATCCTTCTGCCATTTTCCAAAACATTCCACTCTGTCCACGATCTGTAGGGTTTGAAACAAAAATAACATTTTCGGCAACACATTCATTTTTATTGCTGCAATCCTTCCCAACAAGGAAAGTTTCAATCTTGACCAAATTTCTAAATCCTTCTTAACTTCCGACCAACATTTTTCATAGTTGTCCTTAAATAAATTCAAATTTTTGGAAGACAAATAGATCCCTAGGTACTTCACTTTTTTAACCACATTCAGTTCTGTTTCTCTCTGAAACCCCTCTGTTTCTGTAAGTGTCAAATTCTTGGTCAAAACCTTGGTTTTTTGTTTGTTCAACTTAAATCCCGCCACCCGACCAAACTCAGATATAAGTTCAAGAGCTCTTTTTGTACTGGATTCTGGCTCCTGCAGTGTCAAAACTAGATCATCTGCAAAAGCTTTCAATTTATATTGTTTCACTCCGACCTCTATCCCTTGTACCAACCGGTCCTTCCTTATCATATTCAATAGCACCTCCAGGACTGAAATGAATAAAAGAGGGGATAGAGGGCACCCTTGTCGTGTCCCTTTTTCAATTTTAAACTCCTCCGTCACCACATTGTTCACTATTAATTTAGCCTTTTGCTCTGAATAAATTGCTCGTAACCCATTTTCAAACCCCCGCCCCACTCCCATCCCTTCCAAGTTTTTCTTCATGAACCTCCAAGATATATTGTCAAATGCTTTCTCCGCATCAATAAAAATTAACACCGCCCTTGTGTTCATGTTGGTTTGTAAAAGTTCCAAAATATCAATGATGTTTCTGGTATTCTCATATAAATGTCTACCAGGGAGAAAGCCTGCTTGGTCTTTGTGAATTACTTCATTTAAAACTTTTTTAAGTCTACTTGCCAAAATGTCTGCAAATATTTTGTAATCCACATTCAGGAGTGAGATGGGGCGGTAGTTCTTGAGCTGAGTCTTTTCAGATTCTGTCTTAGGTATCAATGTGATGAAGGCTTCTTTCCACGTTTCTGGTGCCCTCTTCCCATCCAAAATCTGGTTACATACCTCCAACAAAGGTTGTATCAAATAATCCTTCAAAGTCTTGTAGTATTTGGAGGTAAGCCCGTCCGGGCCTGGAGATTTGCCTAGTTGCATGTTCTGAATGGCACCTTCAATTTCCTGAGTAGTTATTGTAGAGTTCAAGATTGATCTTTTATCTTGAGTTATTTTTGATAGTCCATTTATCTTTAAAAATTGATCTATCTCAGATTCTTTCTGAGGCCCCTGTGTATAGAGTTCTTTGAAATATCTGTGGAAGCACTTCCTAATTTCTTCTGGTTTCTGTACCATCCTTCCTTCAATCTCTAGATTTGTTATCGTATTTAACTTTTGTCTTTTTTTCAGCTGCCAGGCTAGCAGCTTTCCACATTTGTTTGTTGATTCAAAAGATCTTTGCTTCATCTGTTTTATTTTCCATTCAATCTCCTGGTTAATCAATTTTGAATATTCTGCTTGATGGAATTTAATTTCTCTCAGCAGCTCCTTTGACTTTGGTTTGGTTCTCAATTTTTCCTCTCCTTGGTGTATTTTCTCCAATATTTTATCTTTCTTTCCATTCCAGAGCTTCCTTTTAATTGTATTCTGTTGTATCAGAAACCCTCTCATAACAGCTTTGCTTGCGTCCCAGATTGTTCTTTTTTCTACTGTAGTGTTCAGATTTATCTCAAAGTAGTCCTTTAGTGTTTTTTGGGCCTTTTTCACAATCTCTTGATCTCTTAGTAGTGTGTCATTCATTCTCCATCTGAAGGAACCGGGTTGAGTTAGTCTGAGTTCTATTTTCTTTTTTTCTTTTTCTTTTTTTTTATAAATTTTTTATTGCGTTTCTTTCCATAGTTTTATAGGTTGCAAACAAATAACATAATTGCAAGAAACAAATTTTCCCTTTTTTTAACAACAAAAACAAACAAAAACAACTTGGACTTCCCCACCCCTTCCGATTCTGCGTTCTTTAAATTAACAATGTCAGCATTTTGTTACCTTATTTCATGCCTTATTGTAACTTTCAAATGTTATGTACCCAGATTCGATATATTGTATCTCAGTTTCAATACCTTTAAAATAAACATAACATGTTCGATTCAAATTGTCTCCTTTTCTCTTTTGTCACTTATTTTACAATTTACTTAATCATGATTGCTAAAGCATAACTTTTCCTAATCATGCACTATCTTAAGATTCATACAGCTTGTAGTATTTTTGCAAATAGTCTTTAAATTTTTTCCAGTCCTCCTCAATTGTTTCTTTATCCAGATCTCGGATTCTGCCGGTCAGTTCAGCTATCTCCATGTAGTCCATCAACTGCTTCTGCCATTCCTCCAGCGTGGGCAAATCTTGTGTCTTCCAGCTCTTAGCAATGAGTATTCTTGCTGCTGTGCTGGCATACATAAACAAGGTTCTGTCTTTCTTTGGCATTTTCTGGTCTACCATGCCCAGCAGGAAGGCCTCTGGTTTCTTGGGAAAGGTATACCTAAATACCTTTTTTAATTCATTATAAATCATTTCCCAGAAGGTCTTCACTTTTGGGCAGGTCCACCAGAGATGGAAGAAAGTCCCCTCTGCTTCCTTACACTTCCAACATTTATTGTCAGACAGGTGATGTATCTTAGCTAACTTGACTGGGGTCATGTACCACCGGTATATCATTTTCATAATGTTTTCCTTCAAGGCACTACATGCCGTGAATTTCATTCCGGTGTTCCATAACCTCTCCCAGTCTTCAAACATAATATTATGTCCAACATCCTGTGCCCATTTTATCATAGCAGATTTAACTAACTCGTCCTGTGTGTTCCACATAAGCAGCAAGTTATACATTCTAGATAGAATCTTGGTCTTTGGTTCTAACAATTCTGTCTCTAGTTTCGATTTCTCCTCCTGGAAACCAACTTTTTTATCCATTTTAAAAACCTCTTGCATTTGAGCATAATGTAACCAATCTCGCACCTTGTTTTTTAGTTTATCCTGGCTCTGCAACTTCCAACTGTCTCCAATTTTTTCAATTAATTCCCAATATTTCGGCCAGTAGGCCTCCATATTGGGTCTTTTTTGAGCCTTGGCCTCCACCGGTGACAGCCACCTCGGTGTTTTACTCTCTAATAAGTCTTTGTATTTCGTCCAGACTGCAAAAATTGCTTTTCTGACAATATGGCTTTTAAACAATTTGTGAACTTTAACCTTGTCATACCATAGGTATGCGTGCCAACCAAAAGCATTATCAAAACCTTCCAGATCTAGGACATCGGTGTTTTCTAGCAAAAACCAATCTTTCAACCAGCAGAAGGCTGCAGCTTCATAATACAACCTCAAATCCGGCAGGGCAAACCCCCCTCTTTCTTTTGAGTCTGTTAATATTTTATACTTTATTCGGGGCTTTTTGCCCTGCCAGACAAACCTAGATATATCCTTCTGCCATTTTCCAAAACATTCCACTCTGTCCACGATCTGTAGGGTTTGAAACAAAAATAACATTTTCGGCAACACATTCATTTTTATTGCTGCAATCCTTCCCAACAAGGAAAGTTTCAATCTTGACCAAATTTCTAAATCCTTCTTAACTTCCGACCAACATTTTTCATAGTTGTCCTTAAATAAATTCAAATTTTTGGAAGACAAATAGATCCCTAGGTACTTCACTTTTTTAACCACATTCAGTTCTGTTTCTCTCTGAAACCCCTCTGTTTCTGTAAGTGTCAAATTCTTGGTCAAAACCTTGGTTTTTTGTTTGTTCAACTTAAATCCCGCCACCCGACCAAACTCAGATATAAGTTCAAGAGCTCTTTTTGTACTGGATTCTGGCTCCTGCAGTGTCAAAACTAGATCATCTGCAAAAGCTTTCAATTTATATTGTTTCACTCCGACCTCTATCCCTTGTACCAACCGGTCCTTCCTTATCATATTCAATAGCACCTCCAGGACTGAAATGAATAAAAGAGGGGATAGAGGGCACCCTTGTCGTGTCCCTTTTTCAATTTTAAACTCCTCCGTCACCACATTGTTCACTATTAATTTAGCCTTTTGCTCTGAATAAATTGCTCGTAACCCATTTTCAAACCCCCGCCCCACTCCCATCCCTTCCAAGTTTTTCTTCATGAACCTCCAAGATATATTGTCAAATGCTTTCTCCGCATCAATAAAAATTAACACCGCCCTTGTGTTCATGTTGGTTTGTAAAAGTTCCAAAATATCAATGATGTTTCTGGTATTCTCATATAAATGTCTACCAGGGAGAAAGCCTGCTTGGTCTTTGTGAATTACTTCATTTAAAACTTTTTTAAGTCTACTTGCCAAAATGTCTGCAAATATTTTGTAATCCACATTCAGGAGTGAGATGGGGCGGTAGTTCTTGAGCTGAGTCTTTTCAGATTCTGTCTTAGGTATCAATGTGATGAAGGCTTCTTTCCACGTTTCTGGTGCCCTCTTCCCATCCAAAATCTGGTTACATACCTCCAACAAAGGTTGTATCAAATAATCCTTCAAAGTCTTGTAGTATTTGGAGGTAAGCCCGTCCGGGCCTGGAGATTTGCCTAGTTGCATGTTCTGAATGGCACCTTCAATTTCCTGAGTAGTTATTGTAGAGTTCAAGATTGATCTTTTATCTTGAGTTATTTTTGATAGTCCATTTATCTTTAAAAATTGATCTATCTCAGATTCTTTCTGAGGCCCCTGTGTATAGAGTTCTTTGAAATATCTGTGGAAGCACTTCCTAATTTCTTCTGGTTTCTGTACCATCCTTCCTTCAATCTCTAGATTTGTTATCGTATTTAACTTTTGTCTTTTTTTCAGCTGCCAGGCTAGCAGCTTTCCACATTTGTTTGTTGATTCAAAAGATCTTTGCTTCATCTGTTTTATTTTCCATTCAATCTCCTGGTTAATCAATTTTGAATATTCTGCTTGATGGAATTTAATTTCTCTCAGCAGCTCCTTTGACTTTGGTTTGGTTCTCAATTTTTCCTCTCCTTGGTGTATTTTCTCCAATATTTTATCTTTCTTTCCATTCCAGAGCTTCCTTTTAATTGTATTCTGTTGTATCAGAAACCCTCTCATAACAGCTTTGCTTGCGTCCCAGATTGTTCTTTTTTCTACTGTAGTGTTCAGATTTATCTCAAAGTAGTCCTTTAGTGTTTTTTGGGCCTTTTTCACAATCTCTTGATCTCTTAGTAGTGTGTCATTCATTCTCCATCTGAAGGAACCGGGTTGAGTTAGTCTGAGTTCTATTTTCTTTTTTTCTTTTTCTTTTTTTTTATAAATTTTTTATTGCGTTTCTTTCCATAGTTTTATAGGTTGCAAACAAATAACATAATTGCAAGAAACAAATTTTCCCTTTTTTTAACAACAAAAACAAACAAAAACAACTTGGACTTCCCCACCCCTTCCGATTCTGCGTTCTTTAAATTAACAATGTCAGCATTTTGTTACCTTATTTCATGCCTTATTGTAACTTTCAAATGTTATGTACCCAGATTCGATATATTGTATCTCAGTTTCAATACCTTTAAAATAAACATAACATGTTCGATTCAAATTGTCTCCTTTTCTCTTTTGTCACTTATTTTACAATTTACTTAATCATGATTGCTAAAGCATAACTTTTCCTAATCATGCACTATCTTAAGATTCATACAGCTTGTAGTATTTTTGCAAATAGTCTTTAAATTTTTTCCAGTCCTCCTCAATTGTTTCTTTATCCAGATCTCGGATTCTGCCGGTCAGTTCAGCTATCTCCATGTAGTCCATCAACTGCTTCTGCCATTCCTCCAGCGTGGGCAAATCTTGTGTCTTCCAGCTCTTAGCAATGAGTATTCTTGCTGCTGTGCTGGCATACATAAACAAGGTTCTGTCTTTCTTTGGCATTTTCTGGTCTACCATGCCCAGCAGGAAGGCCTCTGGTTTCTTGGGAAAGGTATACCTAAATACCTTTTTTAATTCATTATAAATCATTTCCCAGAAGGTCTTCACTTTTGGGCAGGTCCACCAGAGATGGAAGAAAGTCCCCTCTGCTTCCTTACACTTCCAACATTTATTGTCAGACAGGTGATGTATCTTAGCTAACTTGACTGGGGTCATGTACCACCGGTATATCATTTTCATAATGTTTTCCTTCAAGGCACTACATGCCGTGAATTTCATTCCGGTGTTCCATAACCTCTCCCAGTCTTCAAACATAATATTATGTCCAACATCCTGTGCCCATTTTATCATAGCAGATTTAACTAACTCGTCCTGTGTGTTCCACATAAGCAGCAAGTTATACATTCTAGATAGAATCTTGGTCTTTGGTTCTAACAATTCTGTCTCTAGTTTCGATTTCTCCTCCTGGAAACCAACTTTTTTATCCATTTTAAAAACCTCTTGCATTTGAGCATAATGTAACCAATCTCGCACCTTGTTTTTTAGTTTATCCTGGCTCTGCAACTTCCAACTGTCTCCAATTTTTTCAATTAATTCCCAATATTTCGGCCAGTAGGCCTCCATATTGGGTCTTTTTTGAGCCTTGGCCTCCACCGGTGACAGCCACCTCGGTGTTTTACTCTCTAATAAGTCTTTGTATTTCGTCCAGACTGCAAAAATTGCTTTTCTGACAATATGGCTTTTAAACAATTTGTGAACTTTAACCTTGTCATACCATAGGTATGCGTGCCAACCAAAAGCATTATCAAAACCTTCCAGATCTAGGACATCGGTGTTTTCTAGCAAAAACCAATCTTTCAACCAGCAGAAGGCTGCAGCTTCATAATACAACCTCAAATCCGGCAGGGCAAACCCCCCTCTTTCTTTTGAGTCTGTTAATATTTTATACTTTATTCGGGGCTTTTTGCCCTGCCAGACAAACCTAGATATATCCTTCTGCCATTTTCCAAAACATTCCACTCTGTCCACGATCTGTAGGGTTTGAAACAAAAATAACATTTTCGGCAACACATTCATTTTTATTGCTGCAATCCTTCCCAACAAGGAAAGTTTCAATCTTGACCAAATTTCTAAATCCTTCTTAACTTCCGACCAACATTTTTCATAGTTGTCCTTAAATAAATTCAAATTTTTGGAAGACAAATAGATCCCTAGGTACTTCACTTTTTTAACCACATTCAGTTCTGTTTCTCTCTGAAACCCCTCTGTTTCTGTAAGTGTCAAATTCTTGGTCAAAACCTTGGTTTTTTGTTTGTTCAACTTAAATCCCGCCACCCGACCAAACTCAGATATAAGTTCAAGAGCTCTTTTTGTACTGGATTCTGGCTCCTGCAGTGTCAAAACTAGATCATCTGCAAAAGCTTTCAATTTATATTGTTTCACTCCGACCTCTATCCCTTGTACCAACCGGTCCTTCCTTATCATATTCAATAGCACCTCCAGGACTGAAATGAATAAAAGAGGGGATAGAGGGCACCCTTGTCGTGTCCCTTTTTCAATTTTAAACTCCTCCGTCACCACATTGTTCACTATTAATTTAGCCTTTTGCTCTGAATAAATTGCTCGTAACCCATTTTCAAACCCCCGCCCCACTCCCATCCCTTCCAAGTTTTTCTTCATGAACCTCCAAGATATATTGTCAAATGCTTTCTCCGCATCAATAAAAATTAACACCGCCCTTGTGTTCATGTTGGTTTGTAAAAGTTCCAAAATATCAATGATGTTTCTGGTATTCTCATATAAATGTCTACCAGGGAGAAAGCCTGCTTGGTCTTTGTGAATTACTTCATTTAAAACTTTTTTAAGTCTACTTGCCAAAATGTCTGCAAATATTTTGTAATCCACATTCAGGAGTGAGATGGGGCGGTAGTTCTTGAGCTGAGTCTTTTCAGATTCTGTCTTAGGTATCAATGTGATGAAGGCTTCTTTCCACGTTTCTGGTGCCCTCTTCCCATCCAAAATCTGGTTACATACCTCCAACAAAGGTTGTATCAAATAATCCTTCAAAGTCTTGTAGTATTTGGAGGTAAGCCCGTCCGGGCCTGGAGATTTGCCTAGTTGCATGTTCTGAATGGCACCTTCAATTTCCTGAGTAGTTATTGTAGAGTTCAAGATTGATCTTTTATCTTGAGTTATTTTTGATAGTCCATTTATCTTTAAAAATTGATCTATCTCAGATTCTTTCTGAGGCCCCTGTGTATAGAGTTCTTTGAAATATCTGTGGAAGCACTTCCTAATTTCTTCTGGTTTCTGTACCATCCTTCCTTCAATCTCTAGATTTGTTATCGTATTTAACTTTTGTCTTTTTTTCAGCTGCCAAGCTAGCAGCTTTCCACATTTGTTTGCTGATTCAAAAGATCTTTGCTTCATCTGTTTTATTTTCCATTCAATCTCCTGGTTAATCAATTTTGAATATTCTGCTTGATGGAATTTAATTTCTCTCAGCAGCTCCTTTGACTTTGGTTTGGTTCTCAATTTTTCCTCTCCTTGGTGTATTTTCTCCAATATTTTATCTTTCTTTCCATTCCAGAGCTTCCTTTTAATTGTATTCTGTTGTATCAGAAACCCTCTCATAACAGCTTTGCTTGCGTCCCAGATTGTTCTTTTTTCTACTGTAGTGTTCAGATTTATCTCAAAGTAGTCCTTTAGTGTTTTTTGGGCCTTTTTCACAATCTCTTGATCTCTTAGTAGTGTGTCATTCATTCTCCATCTGAAGGAACCGGGTTGAGTTAGTCTGAATTCTATTTTCAAGGCGTTGTGGTCGGAGCATGTTTTTGGGCAGATTTCCACCTTTTTGGTCTTGGGTGCCAGCCCCCTGGAGGTCCAGATTTGGTCGATCCTTGACCAGGACAGGTGGGCCTCAGAGAAGAAAGTGCCTTCTTTACCTAGGGGGTTCTTTGTCCTCCATATATCAATCAAATCCAGATTGTCAGTCATTTCAAAAAAAGTTTTAGGCAGTCTGCCGTCTGATGTTAAATTTTGGTTGTAAGACTTATCCATATGTGTAGACACCACTCCATTCATGTCTCCCATCATTATGATGTTAGCATAGTCCAGATAATCCAGCAAAGTCTCATGCAACTTCTTGAAAAATTCCGATTTCCCGTCATTTGGAGCATAAATTCCTAATAACAATATTTTTTCTCCTTGGGTCTGAATTTCAATTGCCAAAATTCTTCCATGTTCATCTTTAAATAGAAATTTAGGTGTCAGGCTCTCCTTAGCGTAGATCACCACTCCTCTTTTCTTCACCTTATCTGAAGAGATAAACTCTTGGCCTAGTCTTTTGTTAACCAAAACTTTCCTATGGCGCCTGGTTACATGGGTTTCTTGTAAACAAATAATGTCCAATTGCTCTTTCTTCAATATATGAAATAGCCTCCTTCTTTTCTCCGGGGAATTTCCGCCATTTATATTCCAACTAAGTAGCTGCAGAGACATCCTGAACTATTCTGTTACACCTAGAGCGGTGTGCCTTCTTTTTCCTCTGGTTCCGAGGGTATAGGCATCCCTCCGCCTGCTGGCAGAATGGGTCCTGGTTTAGGTAGAGGCCAATGGGCTGCTGCTTCTTTTTGGAGATCTTCTCCGTGGTCGTGCTGGAACTTTTGTAGGTCCTCTGGCGTTCTTATTTTAACCTTCTTCTGTTTGTAAGTAAATGATAGTCCTTGTGGAAACTCCCACCTGTAAGGAATTGTGTTGAGTCTCAACAGCTTGGCCAATTCTGAATAGGTGGCTCTCAAATCCAGTAGCTGTTTAGGGATGTCTCGGTAAATTTCCACCCTTTTCTCTTGTATCTCAATTGAGTTATTAAAATGTAGGCCTAATATTTTGTCTCTCTCTTCTCTTGATCTCAAAGCTATTAAGCAGTCTCTTGATCTGTCTTTTCTTACCAATCTTCCCAATCGAAAAGCCGATACTATTTTAAAATCACTATCTTCTTTTAGGCCCCAGAACTTTGAAAACTCTGTTGTCAAAAATCCAATCAAATCTTCTTGTTCGATTTCTGGCACCGCCCTCAGCCTAAGGTTAGTCTGGCGATTTTTCAATTCCACCAAAGAGAGGTAGGTTTGTTGGTCCCCTATCTGTTTGTGCAGAGGCTTGACTTCTGCTTTGACTTCCTCAACCTCTTTTTTAGCTGCTGTTGCAATTTGAACGGCTTCCCCTGCCAATTTACGATTCTCTTCTGTTGCTCCTTGCAATTTTTCAATTGCTTGGGTATGTTGGGAAACCTGATCTGTCAGTTTTTGGATCGAGGATGTAGCTTGGTCAATTTTTATTGATTGGTTATCAATTTTTTGGTTTAATGCTGACAATTGTTCCAAGACTTGTTTCAGTACTGCCTCTGATCCTCCTGATGCCATATCTTCCTCCTCAGATTTTTCAGGCTTTTCACTTTCTACTTTTTGTGTTGCAAGCACAGCTGGAACTGATAGTCTGCGTCCCTGAGTTAAAGTTGTTTGCAAGAGCTGTGCCTGCTTTTTCGCTTTTTCTTTTTCCTTAGCTTCCTTAGCTTTGGCTGCTCTTGTCTTTCCTGTGCCACTCATCAGTCAATGTTCAAGGTCAAATGTTGTAATCCCATGGGAAAGACAAGCCCAAATTTAAAAACAGTCTGGAGAGAGAAGGTAAACAGAAAAAACTTTTCCCAGGCCTTTGTTATCCCAATATCCTCTAGGGGGAGTGCCACCAAAATTTAGTAAGAAGAAGGTAACTTTTCCGCCATTAAAGTTCCTTTTGTTCCATTTTTGAAGACAATTTTAAAAACAAGTTAGTTCCAAAACACTAAGAAGAAAGTCCTGCAGAGCACTTTAAAACATTTAACAAAGTTCCAACAAGGTGCCTGCAATTGTATCCACTCAAGCTAAGTAAGCTCAAAAGTTGCACTTCAGTTACAAAAGTATCTGGAAGTTTGTTACAGTTCCGCAGTTAAGCAACTTCACCCGGCCACCCGAAGATTTGGGGTTAGAGTCTTCCCTCACCCCTTGGGAGACCGCTCCAAGTCAGTTTTTAAGCTATATTTTTAGCTGTATTTTTAGCTGTATTTTTTCTTTAAAGATAGAATTCAAATGTGCACGAAAGTCCCACTTTAAAGCCTTAAGGCTTCCCTGTTCACAGCGCTTTCCGCTCTTTGAACCGTCTGCTTTGATCTTGAAAGCAGTGCCGGAAGACGGACTTCCTCTTTCTCGTCTCCCGGTTTCAGCCAAATTTCTTCAAATTATTTTAGCAAATCTTAAATCCTTACTCACGGGTTTGCTGTTTCAGGCTGGTATTTTTGGAAGAAAGGTCAGCGCTCATCCGTGACAGCCGCGCGGCTTCGCCTCCGCAGAAAGAGCGATGAACTCACAGCACCGCTCCCCCTCCTTCACTCCGGAGCCCCTTACGGGGTCCCTTCTGCGAATTTGGGGTCGCTCCAGGTGCCCGCCGAGTCCCACGGCCACGAACTCACTCTGTCCGTGGTTTATCTTGATGGGTTGCCGCTGCGCCGTAGCGAAACAACCCTTTTCTGCGGTGCCCCTCTTCAGAGCTCGAAGAGGTCCGCCATCACGGTTTCGCGCCGCCTCCGGAAGTCTCAATACCTCAGCACTCTCTTGATGCCTAGCCAGGCACTGACACTGGGCTTTGTAGCCTCCCTGCTGAGCAGATTCACAGCAAACACTATGTCCAGTCTGCTCCACTGAGAGAGATACAACAGACTCCCTAGCGCTGACTGAAAAAACTCAGGGTTTTGGAACTCAGAACGATCCCCAATTTGACTGTCCTTCATGTAGCTTGTTTCCATGGGCATTCTGACCCCTGCACAGTCAGACATCCTGAACTTCTCAAGCAACTGCTCAATCTTGCCTTTCTGACTGAGCAAAAAGCTTCCGTTCTCAGACCTGTCTATCTGAACTCCTAGGCAAACCTTTATTGGACCAAGGTTTTTGAGCTTAAAGTGCTTTCCAAGCTCTTTGGCAAAACCTTGCACCTGTTTCCCTGTCTGTGACAAATGTATGATGTCATCCACAAACACCAGGATCAATTCCTGTGTCTCTCCTGACCCCTTCAGGTACAGGCATCTGTCTGCAAGTCTCCTTTGGAAACCCATGCTTTCTAAAGCATCATTCAGACACATGTTCCAATTTCTGGCCGATTGACTCAAGCCATAAATGTACTTGTACAGTTTCCACACAACACCTGGCTCATTGCCCTCAAACCCTGGAGGAGGTAGCATGTACAGATCCTCCTTCAGGTCTGAGTTCAAATAAGCCACATCTACATCAAAGTGGTGCACTTGGTGCCCTCTTTGTGCAGCTACTGCTAAGAGCATGCACAGAGTTTCACTCCGGGAAGTGGGAGCATACACTTCGGTGTAATGCAGCCCCTTCCGCTGCGTGAACCCTCTGGCTACAAGCCTTAGCCTTGTACTGTGGTTCTCCAGTCACTGTGGGCTTAATCCTGTAAACCCAGCGACAGCTCACGCCCTTGCCTGCTGGCAGCTTCGTGGTGGAGAACACACCTAAAGACCTCATTGAGTTCAACTCCTTTCCCATTGCCTCTTGCCATTTCCTGGCTTCTGCTTCAGGCAACTGTTGAACTTCCTCAAAACTCTCTGGTTCACACTGCACCACACCAACCCACACACTAGTGACCTCAAACCTCTCAGGAGGTATCCCTTTAGTAGTATGTGTGGAACGTCTGAGCACTACCTCAGGTGCCCCCTCTGACTCACTGGGGCCAGCTAGTGTGTCCTTGTCATCAGAAGACTCTCCCTCTGACTTACTGCATCTCCTGAACTTCTGCACTGGACTGGTGGGAGATGAAGGCCCACTCTTTTGCTCTAGCTTAATAGCCTGTGGAGATGCCCTTCCCTGTTCCTGCTCCTGGTCTGAGACCTGATCCTCAGCAGCAGGTTCAGTGTCTACCTCTCCCTCCTCAGCAGAGTCAAGCAGACTCTCTGAGAGAATGTCAGGATTCCCATGGATCCGTGTCCACCCACTCTGCTCACAGAACTCAGCACTCCTGCTGACTAGAATCCTTGACTGATCGCCTTCTGGATAGGCAAATCTCCACCCCTTTGTCCCAGGCTCATACCCACAAAAGATCATTTTCCGGGACCTTGGGTCACCCTTCCTGTGTTGGGCCTTTGGCCGCTGCTCCATCTCCATCTGCAGCTTGCAACGGGGCTCCTTGCGTGGCCTCCCACAGACCTTTGGCTGTTAGCCAGGCCTTAGGGCAGGAGCTCCAGCTGGCCTTGCTGCACCCACACACACAGGCATGACGTGACTGCTTCCATAACCTATTGAGTTAGATTGGCGTCCGGCACACTTCCCTGTGCCTCTGAGCCTTTGGACTTCTCCCTGGCTCCAAGCAGAGTTTCGCAGCAGCGGTGTGTGCCTTGTGTAGATGCAATAAATCACAGTCTGTATACAAGCTTCTTCCTAACCTAAAGAGGCTTTATTTATGCACAGCAAAGCAAAATAAATCAGCCGGGAGATCGAGCAGACATCCTCCTGGTTCATCAGTGGAAAACGAAAGAAAGTAACTCACACACAAAGAAAGATTCCCATATGTGAACAAGCCACACCTCAGTAGGCAGGGATGATACACAGAACTGTTTAACCCTGTAAGTTCTGATTCTCCTCACATGGTGTCCACCACAACGTTGTAGAGTCGACCCCCAGCATCTGCTTCTAGTGCTGTTGCTGTAGAGATATCTTTTTTTATATATATAAAATTTTTATTAGGGTTTTTACATTACAAAATAGAAAAAGAAAAAAGAAAAAATACAAAATAAAAGTAGTTAAAAACAATCAATCTTTTCATCACATTATTTTTCATTTACTTGTTTCCCGGACCTCCTCGTACCTCCCTTTTTTGTATTCCAGTTCAATTTATTAGCTCAGCAGTTTCTTTCCCTCTTTATTCTACCCAGATCTTTAATCTTAAATTATTATAACATTAAATTTTTACTTATAAAAAACCATTTTTTCATATTCTTTTATACCATTACAGCTAGAAACCACTTAATTTCAATCCAACATCATTCTAACATTCATTAATTTTACAGTATCTCTGTAAATAGTCTTTAAATTTCTTCCAGTCTTCTTCCACCGACTCTTCTCCCTGGTCTCGGATTCTGCCAGTCATTTCCGCCAATTCCATGTAGTCCATCACCCTCATCTGCCATTCTTCCAGAGTGGGTAAATCTTGTGTCTTCCAATACTTTGCAATAAGTATTCTTGCTGCTGTTGTAGCGTACATAAAGAAAATTCTATCCTTCTTTAACACCGATTGGCCGACTATGCCCAGGAGAAAGGCCTCTGGTTTCTTCAAGAAGGTATATTTAAATACCTTTTTCAATTCATTATATATCGTCTCCCAGAAAGCCTTAATCCTTGGGCACGTCCACCAAAGGTGAAAGAATGTACCTTCAGTTTCTTTACATTTCCTTTTTTTTTTTAATAAATTTTTATTAATTTACATCCAAAAAAAACCCAAACAAACAAAAAACATATTAGTTTCACATCAAATTTTTCACAACTTATTCCTTTTTAGGACTTCCTTCAGCTTTTCCGCAAATCATCCATAGTTATTATTTAAATTACGCATTTCTTAAATTTATATTGACATTATTCATATCTTTCTTTCTCTTCCCTTTAGACAATATTCCTTAATTTTTCACAGTGCTTCTTTAAATCCTTTTAGTGTTATCTGTCCCTCACTTATATGTTCCAGATATTCCACAAATTTTCCCCAGTCCTCGATGAACTTTTGGTCTCTTAAATATCTGATCTTCCCTGTCAATTTATCCAGCTCCGCATAGTCTAACAGCTTCATTCTCCATTCTTCCACAGTCGGTATTTCCTGTTGTTTCCATTTCTGGGCCAGTAACAGTCTTGCTGCTGTTACTGCATATTGAAAAGATTTACAGTCCTTTCTTTTTATCTCGTTTCCTAATATTCCTAACAGAAAGACTTCTGGTTTCTTTATAAATGTATATTTTAGAATCTTCTTCAATTCATTATATATCTTTTCCCAGAAGTCTTTCACTTTCTTACATTCCCACCACATATGAAAAAAGGTACCCTCTTTATCTTTACACTTCCAACACTTATTACATGTCTTATACATTTTTGCTAATTTTACGGGTGTCATATACCATCTGTAAAACATTTTCATAACATTTTCTTTTAACGTCATACATGCAGTAAACTTTAAGCCTTCCCTCCATAGTTTTTCCCAGTCCTCAAATTGTATGTTATAACCCACATCTCTGGCCCAGTGAATCATTACCGACTTCACTTCTTCATCCTTTAAATTCCATTCTAACAACTTGTACATTTTGGATAAAATTTTACCATCATTATCTATAATTTCAGTCTGAAATTTAGAATCCTTGTCCGCATAGCCATATTCTTTACTGTCTTTCCTAAACATCTCGTTTATTTGGAAATAATGCAACCAGTCATATACATATTCTTTAACCTGCCCATATGGTTTCATTTTCCATTTTCCTCCATCTTTAAATAGCAGTTGACTGTATGTTGTCCACTTACTTCTCATATTAATTTTCTTTACACTCATAACTTCTAAAGGGGATAACCAGTGTGGCACTCTAGGTTCTAATAGGTTTTTATACCTATCCCATATTTCAATTAAAGGACCTCGGAAGATGTGGTTCTCAAAACCTTTATGGACTTTCTTTTTCTCGAACCATAGATACGCATGCCATCCAAATCTATTATCAAACCCCTCTAAGTCCAGCAATTCCTTATTTTCTAGTTTAATCCAATCTTTCAACCAGCAAAGGCATGATGCCTCATAATATAATTTCAGATCCGGCAGGGCAAAGCCTCCCCTTTCTCTTATATCTGTTAACAACTTGAATTGAATTCTTGGCTTTTTGCCCTGCCAAATATATCTTGAGATCGCTCTTTGCCACTCTTTGAAAATTCTGTTCCCCTTAATTATGGGGATAGTCTGAAATAAAAATAACATTTTTGGTAGCACATTCATCTTGATTGTAGATATCCTTCCCCAAAATGACAATTTCATTCTTCCCCACACCTCCAGGTCCTTTCTTATTTCATTCCAAACTGGCTCGTAGTTGTTCTTATATAAGTCTATATTTTTGGGAGTTACCCATATTCCTAGGTATTTCACCTTTTTAACCGCCTCTATCTGTGTTTGCTGTTGCATTGTTTCTATTGCACTTTGATCCATATTCTTCACAATCATTTTCGTTTTCTTCTTATTTAATTTGAAACCTGCCACTCCTCCAAACTGTTCAATTTCCTCCAATACTTCTTTTACTGTAGTTGTTGGCTCTTCAATTATTATTACCAAGTCATCTGCAAACGCTTTAATCTTATATTCATTTTGGCTGATTGTCACTCCTTTTATTTTCTTACTTTGTCTAATAGAATTCAGAAGGACTTCTAATACCGTTATAAATAATAGTGGTGAAAGTGGGCATCCCTGCCTTGTTCCTTTTTGTATCTTTATACAACTCACGCTCTGTCGTGAGTTTGTGGGGAGGGCTCTTCCCCCTGCAAGCCCATTCTCCACCTGGGCCCGGGGGGCGGGGCCCACACTCACCACCGCCACAACTTTAAGGACACCGGGGCTGCTGCAGCAAATTTTTAAAATGTTTTTATATATTTTAAAGTTTTTTAAAGGTGTTTTTACTTTTTATTTTGTTGTACCACCATAAATGGTGTTTTTATCCATGTATTTTTATTTTGTTTTGTTTTATTTTGGGTTGGGGTGGGGTGGGATGGTTGTTGGGTGGGGTTGGGTTGGTTTTGTTTTGGTGTAATTGTTTTTTGTTTGTTTGCTTTTATATTTTGTAAATGGAGGCGAGTATGAGGCTTAGGATTCCTACTGTGGAGAGGCGAGGGAGGTATGGTGGTGGGGGCAGATGTCATAGGCGAAGGGGATCGAGATACGGATATGCTCGTACCCCTTCCAATCTGCGCCCCATCCCGAGGGACGAGGGTAGGGTGAGCAAGGATTACTCACCTCCGTCACTGGTGTTGTGCAACGCCAGGTCTATAGGCAACAAAACCGCCACCCTGCGAGATTTCTTCATCTCGCAGGGGGTCGACCTGGCTTGTGTGACGGAGACCTGGGTGCGCGAAGGGGATACTGTTACCTTACGAGAGATGGCGCCCCCAGGTTTCTCCGTCCTCCACCAGTCGCAGACTGTGGGCCGGGGGGGAGGGGTGGCATTGTTAATCCGGGAAGATTGTTCTTTCAGGGCTCTACCATCGCCATCGATCCCCGGCATTGAATGTGTTGGCCTAGTGTGGGGCTCCGAGGTGAGCTTGGCTGTCTGGCTGGTGTACCGGCCACCTAGCGCACCAGCAGCCACCCTGTCAGGCCTGCTGGAGGCGGTGGCTGGCTGGGCCTTGGAGTTCCCTAACCTATTGGTATTGGGGGACTTCAACATCCATGCTGATGCCACTCCCTCCTCACAGGCTCTGGACCTGGTGTCTTCCATGGCGACACTAGGGCTCTCCCAGTTTGTTTCGGGCCCCACACATCAAGTAGGCCACACGCTGGATTTGATCTTTGGCGTCGGTATAGATGTGATCATGCTTCCTTCGATGAAGGTGCCATGGTCTGATCACTACGCTCTGAAAGCCAGGATTGACGTTCCACCCCCACCCTGCTTAGGTGGCGAGCCGATTTGGGCTCGCCCGCAGAGGCTGATGGACCCTGATAGATTCCGTCAAGCCTTGCGGGACCTTACTCCCCCTGGCGACTCATTGACGGAGCTTGTTGAGGGCTGGAATACCCAGCTCCTGGCAGCCATCAATGAGATCGCACCTAAGCGCCCTCTGCGACCCCGCAGAAACCGGGCTCCCTGGTTTACCGAGGAGCTCCGGAAAATGAAGCGGGACCTCAGACGGCTAGAGCGAGTATGGCGGGGTGCCCGTGACGGAGCTTCAAGAACATCTTATAGGGTTTTTATGAAAACCTACGAGATGGCAGTGAAGGCCGCTAAGAAGTCTTACTTCTCGGCCTCCATTGCATCCGCCAGCTCTCGCCCAGCGCAATTATTTAGTATAATTCGGTCTTTAACGTCCCTCGAAGGACAGCCAAATTTAAATAACAATTTGACACACAGCTGTGAGGCATTTGCGAGCTTTTTTGCGGAGAAGGTCCTGTTGCTCCGCCATGACCTCCCTGCCAATTTGGATACAATAAAGGAACTGGAGGCCCCTCGACTGTCCTCTGGTCCAGTATTGGACCACTTTGACCGGATATCCCCAGCCGATGTGGACAGACTCCTCTGAGCTGGAAAGCCCACCACTTGTCCTCTCGACCCGTGCCCGTCCTGGCTGATTAGAGCGTGTCCAGACGAGGTGCAGGCCCCCCTGGGGGATATCATCAATTTGTCCCTTGGCACCGGGACATTCCCAGGGGAACTGAAGGAGGCAGTGGTGCGCCCGCTTTTAAAGAAAACATCATTAGATCCCTTAGATCTATCCAATTACCGCCCGGTTTCGAACCTTCCATTCCTGGGTAAGGTGATTGAGAGAGCGGTTGCGGAACAGCTTGGTAGGTTTCTGGACGAAACATCGGCTCTGGATCCATTCCAGTCCGGCTTCCGCGCTGGTCATGGGACTGAGACGGCTCTGGTCGCCCTAACAGATGATCTCCGCAGGCAGCTGGATCGAGGCGCGTCGGGGCTGCTGATTCTTCTAGACCTGTCAGCAGCCTTCGACATGGTCGATCACGAACTCCTGGACCACCGCCTTGCCGACGTGGGGATCCAGGGCACAGTCCTTCAATGGCTGCGCTTGTTTCTCTCTGGTCGGGGACAGAGGGTGGCGCTTGGGGGGGAATTGTCATCCCGCCACTCCTTGGTGTGTGGAGTGCCCCAGGGTGCGATACTCTCCCCAATGCTTTTTAACATCTTTATGTGCCCCCTTGCCCAGCTTGTCCGGAGTTTTGGGCTGGGCTGCCATCAGTATGCTGATGACACCCAACTCTATCTGTTGATGGATGGCCATCCTGACTCGGCCCCAGACACACTGATCAGATGCTTGGAAGCTGTGGCTGGATGGTTACGTGGGAGCCGGTTGAAGTTAAATCCCTCGAAGACAGAGGTCCTCTGGCTGGTACGGGACGATATGAGATTGAGGGGGCAACTCCCATCTCTTGCAGGGGTGCAATTAGTGCCAGCACCGTCCGTTAAGAGTTTGGGTGTAATCTTCGATACCTCCCTCTCCATGGAGGCGCAGATTGCAGCTATAACAAAGGCGGCATTTTTTCATCTCCGCCAAGCTAAGCAGTTGGCTCCTTACCTCTCTCGCCCTGACCTAGCCACTGTGATCCACGCGACGGTCACCTCCAGACTGGATTATTGTAACTCGCTCTACGTGGGGCTGCCCTTGAGACTGACCCAGAAACTCCAGCGGGTGCAGAATGCCGCAGCGAGACTCCTTACGGGGTCTTCGTTGCGAGATCACATTCATCCGGTGCTATACCAGCTGCACTGGCTCCCGGTGGAGTACAGGATCAGGTTTAAGGTGCTGGCTTTAACCTTCAAAGCCCTATACGGCCTAGGACCCTCGTACCTACGGGACCGCCTCTCCTGGTATGCCCCACAGAGGAACTTACGGTCTTCAAATAAAAACATCTTGAAGGTCCCAGGCCACAGAGAGGTTAGGCTGGCCTCAACTAGAGCCAGAGCTTTTTCGGTTGCGGCTCCAACCTGGTGGAACGCTCTGTCGCAAGAGACAAGGGCCCTGCAGGACTTGACATCTTTCCGCAGGGCCTGCAAGACAGAGCTGTTCCACCAGGCCTTTGGTCAGGGCGCAGCCTGACTCCCTCCTTTGGCAATCTTTACAAAACTTTAGTTTATGGTTGCCATCAATTTGTATTTTAATTAATTTTTATAATGTTTTTATAATGTTGCATTGTTTTAGTGTTGTTAGCCGCCCTGAGCCCGGCTTCGGCTGGGGAGGGCGGGATATAAATAAAATTTTATTATTATTATTATTATTATTATTATTATTATTATTATTATTATTATTATTATTATTATTATTATTTCTTCTGTGACTACATTATTTATAATCAGTTTGGCTTTTTGTTCTGTGTAAATTGCCCTTATTCCATTAAAGAACTCTTTGCCAACTTCCATATATTCCAAATTTCTCAACATAAAATCCCATGCTATATTGTCGAAAGCCTTCTCCGCATCCACAAACATCATTCTGGCTTGTTTATCATTCCTGGCAGAAAGATATTCCATCATATTTATTATATTTCTTATATTGTCTTTCATCTGCCTGCCTGGAAGGAAACCTGCCTGATCCTTATGAATAATTTCTAATAATATATTCTTCATTCTCTTTGCAAGAATTCCTGCAAATATTTTATAATCCGTATTTAGCAGTGAGATCGGCCTATAATTTTTGACTTGGGTTAAATCTGAGTCCTGTTTTGGAATAAATGTAATATATGCCTCTTTCCATGTTTCCGGAATTTCTCCTTCTCTTAAGATGTTATTCATCACTTCCTTCAATGGCGTCATCAAAATAGGTTTCATTTCTTTGTAATAGCACGCGGTGAATCCATCTGGCCCTGGAGCCTTTCCCCTTTTTAAATCTTTTATTGCTTCTTTTATCTCTTCTATTTCAATTGGGGTATTCAGTTGTTCTTTTTTATCTGTCGGGATCTTCTGCACCTTTTTATCTTTCAGAAATCTCTCTATTTTCCTCAAATTATTTCTTTCTCTATTTTTATATAATCTTCTGTAATAGTCCAAGAACCCCCTTCTGATTTCCTTCGGATTGGTTATCTCTTCTCCTTCCAGTGTAATTTTGTTTATTGTATTCTGTTCCTTTCTTTTTTTAATTTGCCATGCAAGCCATTTTCCTGATTTGTTCGAAAATTCGAAGTTTCTTTGTCTCAGTTTTTTAATATTCCATTCCACTTCTCTGTGGAATGAAACTGTGGAATGGAAACTGAGCTTGTAAAGCTTTGATATTTTCTTTTATTTTCAAGCTATTTGGTTTCTTGATTAGTTTTTGTTCGTTGTCCATTATCTGCTTCAAGATTTCTTCTTTGCTTTTTTCTCTATTTTTATTTTAAATTGTGTTCTGCTGGATGAAGAATCCTCTCATTACTGCCTTGCTTGCATCCCATACCACTTTTGTCTTTGTACCTTTATTACAGTTGTCAACAAAATATTCTGTTAGCCTCTTTTGCGCTTTTTCAACAATTTTCTGGTCATCCAAGAGATAATCTTTCATTCTCCATCTAAAAGTTTTTTCCTCAAAGCTTTTCAATTCAAGTTCTATTGGACTATGATCGGAGATTACTTTCGGTTGAATTTCTATTTGTTGGGTTCTTGGAGTCAGCTCACTCGAAATCCAAATCTGATCTATCCTTGACATTGACTGATTCGGTTCGGAGTAGTAAGTGAATTGTTTGTCCAACGGGTGTCTAAGACGCCAAATGTCTGTCAAATTACAATTTTTTATCATTGAAAAGAAAGATTTAGGTAATTTCCCTTCTTTACTTGCTCCTTCTCTAAGTCTATCCATTTCCAACGAAACCACTCCATTCATATCACCCATTAATATAATTTTCTGGTCCATATATTCAAATAATTTTTCTTCTAGAGTTTTGTAGAATTCAGTCTTATTGCCATTTGGTGCATAGATCCCGACTATAATCAATTTTTCTCCTTGCCATTTGATTCGAACCGCAATTATCCTTCCCTCTTCATCTTTGAAAATTTGTCGGGCTTCAATTTTGTTCTTAATATACATAACCACTCCTGTTTTTTTCTCCTTATCTGAAGATACGAATTCATTTCCCAATCTTTTATTGATTAATTTTTTTTATGTCTTCTTGCCACATGTGTCTCTTGTAAACAAATAATGTCTAATTTTTTCTTTTTAAAAAACTGTTCAATTTTGTTCCTCTTCTTTTTTTCGTTCATCCCATTAATGTTCCAATTCCAAATTTTTAACGCCATGATGTCCAAATTTTAAATAAATTTTATTTATATTTCTATAATTTGGCTGTCTCTTCTTCCTCCTCCTCTTCTTCTTCGTCTGTTTCCTTTCCATTCTCTCCCTCTTCTTCCTCTGGTTTTAATTCTCCTGGTGTTCTTCCCTCTGCTCCTTTGGTTTCGTCCATATCTGATCTTAATTCCTTATACTTTCTCAAAAATTTCCCAGTTTCTTCTGGGTTTGTCAATCTGTTTTTTGTTTTTTTTATAAGATTTTTATTAAGGTTTTCAATTTTATACAAACAAAGCAAAAAAGTACAAAAACAAAAATAGAAAAAACATTAAAAACTCATACCGTTCACAACTTATTTTCAATAACATATTTCCCTGACCTCCTCATACCTCCCCTTCCTGTTTTCTAGTTCAAATTATTTGTTCAGCAAATACTTATCTCATAAAATTGTCACTAAATAGCACCTTATTTTTTATCCAACTTCCTGAAACTTAAACATTTACCTTAAAATAACCGTTTTTTCATAACCTTTTGTACCATTACAGCTAAAAACCACTTAATTTCAATCCAACATCATTCAACATTCCTTAATATTGCAATATTTCTGTAAATAGTCCTTAAATTTCTTCCAATCTTCTTCTGCCGACTCTTCTCCCTGGTCGCGGATTCTGCCAGTCATTTCTGCCAATCCCATACAGTCAATCAACTTCATCTGCCATTCTTCCAGAGTGGGTAAATCTTGCATCTTCCAATACTTTGCAGTAAGTATTCTTGCTGCTGTTGTAGCGTACATATAAAAAGTTCTATCTTTCTTTTCCACCAACTGGCCGACCATGCCCAAGAGAAAGGCCTCTGGTTTCTTCTCAAAGGTATATTTAAATACCTTTTTCAATTCATTATAAATCATTTCCCAGAAAGCCTTAATCTTAGGGCACGTCCACCAAAGGTGAAAAAATGTACCTTCATTTTCTTTACATTTCCAACATTTATTATCGGGCAGATGGTAGATTTTTGCAAGCTTGACTGGGGTCATGTACCACCTATATATCATTTTCATAATATTTTCTCTTAAGGCATTACATGCCGTAAATTTCATTCCTGTGGTCCACAACTGTTCCCAGTCAACAAACATAATGTTATGTCCAACATCTTGAGCCCATTTAATCATAGCAGATTTAACCGTCTCATCCTGAGTGTTCCATTTCAACAGCAAGTTATACATTTTTGACAAAACCTTAGTTTTAGGTTCTAACAGTTCTGTTTCCAATTTAGATTTTTCCACCTGGAAGCCAGTTTTCTTATCCAAATTATAGGCCTCCGTTATCTGAAAATAATGTAGCCAGTCTTGCACCTTGTTTTTTAATTTCTCAAAACTCTGCAGTCTCAATCTATCTCCTTCTTGCTCCAGAATCTCCCAATATTTCGGCCATTTGGCCTCCATATTAAGCTTTTTCTGAGCTTTCGCTTCCAATGGCGACAACCACCTTGGGGTTTTATTTTCCACTAAATCCTTGTATCTAATCCAAACATTAAACAGAGCTCTCCTGACAATATGTTTTTTAAATGTTTTATGTGCTTTAACCTTGTCATACCACAAGTATGCATGCCACCCAAAAACGTTATTAAAACCTTCTAGATCCAAAATGTCTGTGTTCTCAAGAAGCAGCCAGTCTTTCAGCCAGCAAAACGCTGCTGATTCATAATAAAGTTTAAAATCTGGCAGGGCAAATCCACCCCTTTCTTTTGCATCAGTTAATATCTTAAATTTTATCCTGGGCTTCTTGCCCTGCCAGACAAATTTAGAAATGTCTTTCTGCCACTTCCTGAAACAGTCCATCTTGTCCACAATCTGCAATGTTTGAAACAAAAACAACATTCTAGGCAGTACATTCATCTTTATAGCTGCAATTCGACCCAACAAGGAAAGCTTCAGATTTGACCAAATTTCTAAGTCTTTTTTCACTTCCAACCAGCATTTTTCATAATTATCTTTAAACAAATTCCCATTTTTGGCTGTCATGTTAATCCCCAGGTATTTCACTTTCTTCACAACATTTAGACCTGTTTCATTCTGAAACTTCTCTCTTTCAGTCAATGTTAAATTTTTCTCTATAACCTTAGTTTTTGACTTATTCAATTTAAATCCTGCCACCTGACCAAACTCTTGAATTAGTTCTAATACTCTTTTAGTACTAGATTCTGGCTCTTGTAACGTCAAAACTAGGTCATCTGCAAATGCTCTCAATTTATACTGTTTAGCTCCGACCTGTACGCCTTTAACCAACCGGTCCCTTCTAATCATATTCAGCAGGACCTCCAGAACCGATATAAAGAGCAATGGGGAAATTGGGCACCCCTGTCGTGTTCCTTTTTCTATCTTAAATTGTTCCGTAACCACATTGTTTACAATTAACTTAGCCTTTTGTTCAGAATATATTGCATCTATACCATTCTCAAAACCTTGGCCTACCCCCATACCCTGTAGGTTCTTTTTCATAAAACTCCAAGAGATATTGTCAAAGGCTTTCTCCGCATCCACAAATATCAGGACTGCTTTAGTGTTTATATTCACTTCTAGCTTTTCCAAAATGTCAATTACATTCCTCAGATTGTCCGATAGATGTCTTCCCGGTAGAAAGCCCGCTTGGTTCTGGGTTTGTCAATCTGTGCCTCTTGCTTCTATACATGAATGAAATTCCTTCCGGGTACTCCCATCTGAATTCGATGTTATTTTTCTTCAACGTCTGTACCAATGATTTATAAGGGTCTCTTCGTTTGAGTAGTCTAATTGGTATGTCTTTGAAAATAATTGTGAAATTCCCGTCTATATTCAATCTCTTTTCTCTATTCTTCTGTAAAATCATATTTCTCATTTCTCTATCTTTAAATGTAATCAAACAGTCCCCTGTAAATCTTTTTGCTTTTGTTGTTTTCACTCGCATTCTGAATGCATTTTGGACAGTTTTTGCCATTTCTTCTACTGGTAGTTCCATCTATTGCGCAAATTCTGCTATCAGTTTCTCTTTAATATTTTCTCCTTGTATCTCTGGCACAGCTCTGAGTCTCAAATTCACCTCCCTCTGCCACAGTTCATTCATAGCTATTACATCCTTCATTTCCTCTTGTGCTTTGTTTAATTCCATCATATTCATTTTTATCTTTTCTTCTTCCCGTTTGACATCTTTCATTTCCAATCTTGTCTTCTTCAATCCCTCCTCTACAGATTGCGTTCTCCTGAACGCTTCTTTTATTTGCCCTTTCAATTCATTAACTGTTTCATCAATTTTTTTATCCATTTTTCCAATCTTATTATCCACCTGCTCTAGTTTAGACTCTAAATTCTTTTCACTCTGCTTAATTTCCGCAGACATTCTTAAAATATCTGCCTTAAAGTCTGTTTCTTGTTTTGACCCTTTCCTTTCAGCAGGTGTCCCCCCATCAGTCCCTTTCTTCGATGGGTTTGACATTTTACTCTAATTAGTCCCACCAATACAATAACAACCTCTTGCCAATCCCTCCAAATTTATCAATTTTTCACTTTCACAATTATTCAATTTCAGATTTACAATTATAATTACTCAGTCTTCAATTTCAAGTTTTTACCCTCTCGATATTAATAATCATTAAATTATAGATACCACCAAATGTCAATACAGGGTTCACGCAATGCCGTCTTCTTGCCTCCACTCAGGCTAATCCTCTTTATAGTATTATTTTCTTGATGGGATCCGACCAAAAAGAGAGGAAGATAAGATTCTCCAAGTTCAGGAGTAGTGTATATGATAAACGTCCAAGCAGAAAAGAGAAGAGAGGATAATTCAAAATCCACATTCACAGGTGGCAGAAGATAACACAGTTATAAATCCAAGATGCCTTAAATGTCAAATTTGTTTTCAATATTATATCCGACTTTCAGCAGCCATCAAACAGGAAGTGAAAAACAAGTCCCCCCCCAAAAAAAATGAGAAAAACAAGTTGTATTACTTAGTCCAACCACTAGAGGTCTTGGGGCCGTGTTGGTGTGGCGTTGTTACAGAAAGGACAAAAATATGTAGATATCTCCATCAATTAAGTCTCTTATATATCCAGGATTCCAAAAAACAAAAAAAGTAGGGGGGGGGAGTAGAAATAAGGATAGTTTACAACCGCCAAATAAACTTGCCAAAATGTACTTGTTCTTTAATAGTGTGTCTGTTTTACTATGCTTGGACGTTCTTAATGGCGTCGAAGACTTCTCTTCCGTTTCACTGTCCTTTGTTCTTTAAAAGCGAAAGTGGAGAAGCACTTCTTTCTTCTATTTATGCCCTCCATTACACCAAGGGCTTCAATTTTAAACAAGTTACTCTTCTGTTCCCCCTTTTACTTTGATAATGTCTCATAAACAGTTACTTTTTAGAAAAGTTCCTAAGGGAGAAAAAACAGTAACCGCTAAGGTAACTCACTTTCACTTTTCCGGCTCTGCAAATAGCACTGCGTCTAAGTTGATTTCGGCTGTCAGCTGAACTCCGCAAACTTCTCTTTTCTCTCCGGGACTTCCTTATTGTTAGACCTTCAAATTTATGATTAATTTAGAACCGGATTCCTTTAATTTGAGAGCGTAGCGCTTCCTCAGCAAGCTCGGGGCTTCGCTATTCGGAGGTAGATAATGGCTTCCCTCGACCCGCAGATCTGCTCCGCCGTTCTCTTCGCTTCTTTCAAAGCTACCTGACGGCCGGGCTGACCGCTTCTGGTCCCACCGGGAACCTGACCTTCTGGACACCCACCAGAGGTATTTTTGGGGGCCACCGCACCCTGTAGCACCCCTAATCCTCCAGAATAGCCCGGGATTTCCCTCACGGCAAAATCCCCGCTTGCGACGAGATCTTTACATTTCCAACATTTATTATCGGGCGAGTGATAGATTTTTGCTAGCTTGACTGGGGTCATGTACCACCTGTATATCATTTTCATAATATTCTCTCTTAGGGCATTGCATGCCGTAAACTTCATACCTGTGGTCCATAACTGTTCCCAGTCAGCAAACATAATATTGTGTCCAACATCTTGTGCCCATTTAATCATAACAGATTTCACCGTTTCATCCTGAGTATTCCATTTCAACAGCAAGTTATACATCCTAGACAAAGTCTTAGTTTTGGGTTCTAACAGTTCTGTTTCCAATTTTGATTTTTCCACCTGGAAGCCAATTTTCTTGTCCAAATTATATGCCTCCATTATCTGATAATAATGAAGCCAGTCTCGCACTTTGTTCTTTAGTTTCTCAAAACTCTGCAGTTTTAGTCTATCTCCATCTTGTTCCAAAATTTCCCAATATTTCGGCCATTTAACCTCCATATTGAGCTTTTTCAGAGCTTTCGCTTCCATCGGTGACAGCCACCTTGGAGTTTTATTTTCCAATAAATCCTTATATCTTATCCAAACATTAAACAATGCTTTCCTAACAATATGGTTTTTAAATGCTTTATGCGCTTTGACCTTATCATACCACAGATATGCATGCCATCCAAATACATTGTTAAAGCCTTCCAAATCCAAAATGTCTGCGTTTTCAAGAAGTAGCCATTCTTTCAACCAGCAGAAAGCTGCTGATTCATAATAGAGTTTAAAGTCTGGCAGGGCAAATCCACCTCTTTCCTTTGCATCTGTTAATATTTTAAATTTTATTCTAGGCTTCTTGCCCTGCCAGACAAATCTTGAAATATCTCTCTGCCACTTCTTGAAACAGTCCACCTTGTCCACAATTTGCAATGCCTGAAACAAAAACAACATTCTAGGCAATACATTCATTTTTATAGCAGCGATGCGGCCCAGCAATGAAAGCTTCAAATTTGACCATATTTCTAAATCTTTTTTCACTTCAACCCAGCATTTTTCATAGTTATCTTTAAATAAATTCCCATTTTTTGCTGTCATGTTAATCCCCAAGTATTTGACTTTCTTAACCACTGTTAAACCTTTCATGTTCTGAAACCTCTCTCTCTCAATTGATGTTAAATTTTTCTCTAAAACCTTGGTTTTTGACTTATTCAGTTTAAACCCTGCAACCTGACCAAATTCTTGAATCAGTTCTAAAACCCTTTTAGTACTAGATTCTGGCTCCTGTAACGTCAATACTAAATCATCTGCAAATGCTCTCAGTTTGTACTGTTTGGCTCCGACCTGTATACCTTTAACCAACTGGTCCCTTCTAATCATGTTCAGCAAAACCTCCAGGACCGATATAAAAAGCAATGGGGAGATTGGGCAACCTTGTCGTGTCCCTTTTTCTATTTTAAATTCTTCCGTCACCACATTATTTACAATTAATTTAGCCTTTTGTTCTGAATATATTGCACTTATACCGTTTTCAAAACCTTGGCCTACCCCCATACCCTGTAAGTTCTTTTTCATAAAAGTCCAAGAAATGTTGTCAAAAGCTTTCTCCACATCCACAAATATTAAAACTGCCTTAGTGTTTATATTCACTTGTAGTTTCTCTAGAATATTAACTATGTTTCTCACATTGTCAGATAAATGTCTTCCTGGGAGAAAGCCTGCTTGGTCTTTATGTATCTCTTCCACTAACACTCTTTTTAGTCTTTTAGCCAAAATATCTGCAAAAAATTTGTAATCCACATTAAGCAGTGATATGGGACGATAGTTCTTAAGCTGCGTCTTTTCAGTCTCTATTTTTGGTACAAGTGTGATATATGCTTCTTTCCACGACTCTGGTGCCCTATTCCCCTCCATTATTTCATTACAGACCTCTTTCAAAGGTTGTACTAGCCATTCCTTTAAAGATCTGTAGTATCTAGAAGTCAGTCCATCCGGTCCTGGAGATTTACCCAATTGCATATTCTGAATGGCATCTTCTATCTCCTGTTCAGTTATTTTATAGTTCAACATTGATTTGTTTTCTTGAGAGATTTTTTGTAATCCATTTTTTTTCAAAAATCGGTCTACATCGGTTTCTCTCTGTGGCCCTTGTGTATATAGTTGTTTGAAGTACCTCTGGAAGCAATTTCTGATCTCAGCTGGGTTCTGTATGTTCCTTCCTTCCACTTCTAAATTTGTAACTGTATTTAGTTTTTGTCTTTTTTCATTTGCCAAGCCAACAGTTTCCCACATTTATTAGCCGACTCGAATGTCTTTTGTCTCATTTGTTTAATTTTCCATTCAATCTCTTGGTTCATCATTTTCATAAATTGCACTTGATATAACTTTATTTCTCTCAAAATCTCCTGCGACTTGGGTTTTTCTCTCAATTTTTTTTCACCTTCCTTTATTTTCTCCAAAATTTTATCCTTCTTCTCATTCTGGATTCTCTTTTTTAGTGCATTCTGTTGTATCAAGAACCCTCTCATAACAGCCTTACTAGCGTCCCAGATTCCTCTTTTTTCCACATTGGTGTTCATATTTATCTCGAAGTAGTCTCTCAAGGTTTTTTGGGCCTTCTTAAACACTTCTTCATCTCTAAATAAGGTGTCATTCATCCTCCATCTGAAGGAACCAGTTGGTATTAGTTTCATTTCCATCTTGACAGCATTATGGTCGGAGCAGGTTTTTGGGCAGATTTCCACTTTTCTTGTCTTTGGTGCCATTCCTCTAGTTACCCATATTTGGTCAATTCTAGTCCATGTCATTTTGGCTTCAGAAAAGAAGGTTCCCTCTTTGACCAAGGGGTTCTTTGTTCTCCAAATATCAACTAAGTCCAAGTTGTCTGTCATCTCAAAAAAAGTTTTCGGTAGTCTACCATCCTTAGTGACTACCTGTCTTTGTGCCTTGTCCATATGTGTAGATACCACTCCATTCATGTCTCCCAGCAAAATCACATTGTAATCCAAATAGTCCATCAGGATGCTATGCAACTTTTTTAAAAAATCAGATTTCCCCTCATTTGGTGCGTAAACACCTACTATCAAAATTTTTTCTCCCTGTGTTTGAATTTCAATTGCCACAAATCTTCCTTGGTCATCTTTCAAGATAAATTTCGGTAGTAATCTCTCTTTTGCGTAAATCACTACCCCTCTTTTTTTACCCTTGTCTGATGAAATAAACTCCTGACCAAGTCTTTTATTAATCAATAATTTCCTGTGTAACCTTGTTATATGTGTTTCTTGTAAACAAATCAGATCCAATTGTTCCTTTTTTAATAAATGAAACACAGATCTCCTTTTCTGAGGGGAGTTCAAACCATTACGTTTCTCTCTGGTCGGGGACAGAGGGTGGCGCTTGGGGGGGAATTGTCATCGCGTCACTCCTTGGTGTGTGGAGTGCCTCAGGGTGCGATTCTCTCCCCAATGCTTTTTAACATCTTTATGCGCCCCCTCGCCCAGCTTGTCCGGAGTTTTGGGCTGGGTTGCCATCAGTATGCTGATGACACCCAACTCTATCTGTTGATGGATGGCCATCCTGACTCGGCCCCAGACACACTGACCAGATGTCTGGAAGCTGTGGCTGGATGGTTACGTGGGAGCCGGTTGAAGTTAAATCCTTCGAAGACAGAGGTCCTCTGGCTGGGGCGGGACGATATGGGATCGAGGGGGCAACTCCCATCTCTTGCGGGGGTGCAATTAGTGCCAGCATCGTCCGTTAAGAGTTTGGGTGTAATCTTCGATACCTCCCTCTCTATGGAGGCGCAGATTACAGCTATAACAAAGGCGGCATTTTTTCATCTCCGCCAAGCTAAGCAGTTAGCCCCTTATCTCTCTCGCCCTGATCTAGCCACTGTGATCCATGCGACGGTCACCTCCAGACTGGATTATTGTAACTCGCTCTACGTGGGGCTGCCCTTGAAACTGACCCAGAAACTCCAGCGGGTGCAGAATGCCGCGGCGAGACTCCTTATGGGGTCTTCGCTGCGAGATCACATTCATCCGGTACTATACCAGCTGCACTGGCTCCCGGTGGAGTACAGGATCAGGTTTAAGGTGCTGGTTTTAACCTTTAAAGCCCTATACGGCCTAGGACCCTCGTACCTACGGGACCGCCTCTCCTGGTATGCCCCACAGAGAAACCTACGGTCTGCAAATAACAACATCCTCAAGGTCCCAGGCCTCAGAGAGGTTAGGCTGGCCTCAACTAGAGCCAGGGCCTTCTCGGCGGCGGCTCCAATCTGGTGGAATGCTCTGTCACAAGAGACTAGGGCCCTGCGGGACCTGACATCTTTCCGCAGGGCCTGCAAGACAGAGTTGTTCCACCAGGCCTTTGGTCAGGGCGCAGCCTGACTCCCTCCTCTGGCAACCTGCACAGAATTTTGCCTAATCGGTTGCCAACAATTTGATTTTAATTAATTTTTATAATGGAATGTTTTTAGAATGTTTTTAGAATTTGACTGTTTGACTATTTGACTGTTGTTAGCCGCCCTGAGCCCGGCTTCGGCTGGGGAGGGCGGGATATAAATAAAATTTATTATTATTATTATTATTATTATTATTATTATTATTATTATTACAATTCCAACTTAGTAGTTGCAGAGCCATGATGTAGTTACTATGCTTCTCCTCCAACTGCACCCAGTGCCTGTTCCTGTTCTGTTGGTGGTATCACCTTCTTCAAGCGGTCTTTTAATTCAGGAGGTAAATCTGGTGTATCCAGAGTTTCACTTACAAGTGCTCTTAACTCTCCTGCAACTTTCTTCTGCAGGTCTTCTCCGTGGTCTCTCCAAAATTTATCTTTGTCGTCCTCTGATCTTATTTTTATCTTCTTGCCTTTGTAACTAAAAGACAGGCCTTGGGGGAATTCCCACCTGAAAAAGATTCCGTTACTTCTCAGCAGAGCAGTCAAATCTCTATAATTGGACCTAAGGTCCAAAAGGTGTTTCGGAATATCCTTAAATATCTCCACTCTTGACTGATGTATTACCAAGGTCTTCTGGAAGTGCAGACTCAAGATTTTGTCTCTCTCCTCTTTTGTTCGGAGGGTGATCAAACAGTCTCTCACTCTGTTCTTTCTCCCTCCTTTTCCAAGTCTAAAAGTACTCACTATCTTGAAGCTGTCCTTCTCCAAATCTGGATTCCAGAAGTCTGCAAATTCCTGTATAAGAAATTCAATCAAATTATCTTTCTCCAGTTCAGGGACCGCCCTGACCCTTAAATTTGCTTGTTTCTCCCTCAACTCAATCATAGAGAATATTGATCTGTGGTCTTCAAGTTGTTTATGTATCGGTGGTATCTTCTCTTCTACAACGGTGGCTGTAGCGGTTGCAATTTCTTTTGCCTCATCAGCTGTCTTTCGTGTCAAAGTTGATTCCTGTAGTAATTTCTGAATAGTCTCAGTATTAGTATTTACCTTCTGTCCCAAATTATTAATGCTTGTAGTGTTTTGATTAATACTTGTGGTGTTTTGGTCAATTTTGCTCGATGCCTCGGCTACTTGTTTACTTATTCTATCCAAAGATTCATTTATTTTACTAAGTGCCTGGGCCAGGGCATCGTCAGCAGCCATACCTTTAGATTTAGGTTGTGCCAATGGGGTTGCTGTTGGCAAGCCAGCAGGGCCGGATGTCGAAGCTCTCCTTTGCAGCCCACCGTCTGTACGAAATACTCTGCCAGACCTGGTTGCTTGTAGCGAATCTATCTTGTCTTTCCCATCTGCCATAACCCTCCAGATAAAAGTCAAGGTCAGTCACACACTCAGAGTCAGAGTCTGTCAAGGCCAGTCACACACTCAGAGTCAGAGTTTGTTTTGAAATGGAAAATTCCCTTGGCCCAGCTGCAGTTGTAACAATTTCAAAGTTCCTCTAGGGGGACACAGTAGCAGCAACAGTCAATAATGTCTTAAAGTAACTAGCTTTTCCCTTTCGCCCCCCAGTCTCAAAAGGACAACAGTTTCTATTTCAATTATTTCCTGATACTTTGAAATCAGGAGAAGCCAGTCAATAATATTGTGTCTTAATTGTATCCTCAGACGCAGAGTTAACTGTCAAAAGAAAAAGTACTTTCAGCAACAGCACGTTTCCCAATACGGCATTTTTACTGTTCACTAGGAGCCGGTCTCAGGGATTTGAGCAGTGGATTTTAGCTGCTCTTGCTCTCTCTTTTTGCAGGGAAATACAGTTCAGATCCTTTCCCCCCTCCTCCCCTGCATCAATGGGGGGGAAATCGCTTGTTTGATGTTCGGATTGTAATCCTTAGGAACGTCCTTTGAGGTTTCCGCTTACAAGTTCATTGCTTTACTCCCTTTACAAGAATGGAAGGCAGACTTCCTGTTTATGCCTCTCCGCGTTCGGTGCCAAATAGTTTGTAAAGTTCCTTTAGTTCTGAAATTGACCTACTCACGGATCGTTGTTTTACAGCCAAATTTTCCAGGAAGAAGGCAGCGCTCTCCGGCAACAGCTACACGGCTTCACTCCACGGAAGGAGCAGACGACTCACAGCACAGCGCCACTTCCCCACTTCACTCCGGAGCCCTTAACTGGACTCCTTCGCCGATTGGGGGGGCGCAAAAGGTGCCCGCCGAGTCCCACGGTCACAGGCTTCACCCGCCTGTGATTTATGAAGGGTCCCCGCTGCGCCGTAGCGGTGCAGACCCGATTTCCACAGAGCCAGTCCCCTCCAAGTTAGAGGGAATCCGCCATTGCCGATGGCGCCACCCCGGAAGTCCGCTGTAGAGATATCTTTCACAGTAATCAGAGATGCAACAAGGCCTTTCACTTGATCTTTGTTCCAGTTCTTTTTGTTAGGATATTTCCGTTCCACCTTAAAAGGGAGCAGGCTTTGTGAGTCACAGAGTCTGCGTATTTCCTGTTCACAGGATGTTTCTGTTGTGTCTTTGCTTTCGTTTCTCTCTCTGTGCCCGAGACAACGAAGCAGGCAGTCATGTTTTCCTTGTTCTGACCAACGCTGAATAAAATTGTAAATAATGCTCTCCTGTGTGCAACCTTCTCTGTGCATTATCTGCTGATAGAGCGTGCATCAGCTCTGGAATGTGGCAAGCTATTTCTGGAGCTCGTGTCGCTAATTGCTGATACTGCGTGACTACGGGAGATCGATGGACGTCCGGAGGCGACGTGGAGTCTTGATGGATGATCAATCAATCAAAATGTTTATTCGGCCTTACGCCCATCATGAAACACAACACAACAAAACAAATCAAAACAAATCAAATCAAATAAAACAGCGGACTCGTACAAGCCACAAGTAGTATAACACAGTTCTCAACTCACAAGGACAGATATTAGCCATTCATAAGAAAAGTTTAAGATTAAGATTAAAAAATTTTAGGCACTACACTAAAATCAATATCTGATGTCATTATAGAAAATTCTTATAACTATCAATAATCAGCTAACATTCCATTCTGTCTCTTGTACGAGAGGACGGCTGTTAGGAATTTAGCAACCTGTAGGGTTATATATGGATCCACATCTTGAAGAACCCAGGCCAGCTGTAGGTCTACTGATTTGTCAGCCATAGGCTGGATTATGGAGTTTAGTATACTAGCACGGGCTGAAGTGTACAAAGGGCAGATAAACATAACATGATGTAGAGATTCAGATGTTTTCATTTCACACGCACACATTGAAGGGACTTGGTCCTTAGTGAATCTATGTCTCAGCATGTTTGTTGGAAAGACATTAAACCTAGCTCTAATGAAGGCATATCGGTGAGACGCGGCCATAAGCGATGTTAAGTAGGACGGAGCGCGGTAGATAGGGGTTATGCCGAAATTTAGCGGCGAGCAGACTCCACCACCAGCTACGAAATTTTGGTATAGCTCCACATCATCCAGCCTTTGATTTATACACCTTTTTGCCACATTTAGATCCAGTTTGAGCAATTCAGTGGGCGAGATCTCATAGGACAGCAATTTGGCATGGATTTTTCCTGACCACAAATTTGAGAAGTCATCTTGCCACATGCATTGAATGAGATAGTAGTTCGGGAGTTTATGCCATAGGGATATCCAATAAATCAAAACTCTCCTCCATATAACTAACTCCACTGAGGGGATCTTCATTTCTAAGCGGATAGCCGCATTACTTACGCATGTTGGTAATTTTAGAAGTCGGCGTAAGAATTGGCTTTGAAGTGACTCTAAAGGTGAGAGATTTGCAAAGGCAGCCCATAAAGGTGCAGCATAGGCCATTGTGGCCATCACTTTGATGCTATACACTTTCAAGGCCGCAGGGATGAATAAGGCCCCCTCAGAGTAGAAAAAACGGAGGAGGGAGTGTGATAGGGCTTTTGTCTTGTTTTGAAGATATTCAACGTGCGCTTTCCCCCCTAAATTATATTGAAAATAAATTCCTAAATATTTAAATTTATGTACTTGTTCGATTTTCGTGCCCTCCAGTTTCCATGAATAAAGTTTTCGACTCCTTGAAAATATCAGTACTTTGGACTTGGTGTGGTTGATAGACAGATGATTAGAATGGCAATATGTCGCAAAAATCTTTAGTGCCCTCCTTAAACCCACTCTGGAGTAAGAGAGAAGTACCGCATCATCTGCGTAGAGAAGTAAAGGACAGTGGTAATCTGCTATACGAGGGGAGTGGATAAATTTTTGTGAGACGGCTAATGGGTTCCTCATATCACTGATAAATAAGTTAAAAAGAAGAGGCGCTAAAATACAACCCTGGCGTACAACCTTATTTACTGGCACTGGGTTAGTCAGATCTCCAGCAGGGGATAATCTCACCCTGGCCACGGACCCGGCATGAAGTTGGGAGATAAGCCACAATAGCCTTCTATCTATTCCCCAACAGGCAAGTTTATCCCATAGTAATTTCCTCGGAATACTATCAAACGCAGCTTTCAGATCTATGAAAGCTGCGCAGAGTTGGCCCCGTCGAGGTGTCGAGTATTTCCGGGCTAAGTGATAAAGAATAATTGCCTGGTCTGTTGTGGATCGGTTTAATCTAAATCCAGCTTGCTCATGTCCAATCAGGTCAGCCTCAACTGACCACTTCATCAGCCTTGCCAGCAAAAAACGGGCATATATTTTCCCAATGGACGATAGCAGACTGATATTCCGATAATTCCCTGGGTCACCGGGAGGGCCTTTTTTGTAGATAGGAATTATAATGGCCTCCTTCCACGTTACTGGTATTAAGCCCGTGGCATTTATTGTGTCGAACGTTTTAGCTAAAATCCCTGCCCACCATGCAGAATGAAGCTTTATAGCCTCAACAGGGACCAAATCTGGCCCAGGGGCCTTACCAGTTTTCAGCTCAGCTATCAATTCTAGGATTTCAGCAGGGTCGGTATCAGGCCAGACGGGAAGGGGATTAGAAGGTCTCCAATGAGTGGCTGGAGCTTCTGCCACTGAGAAATATTTTCTCAGGAACTGCTCCCATGTAGGGGCCGGGATCATCGTTAAGGGATATTTCGTGTTACTTCCCTTTATTAAGGACCAAAATTTCCGGGAGTTATGAGATTTTGAGGCAGAAATTATAGTCTGCCAACGATTTAAGTGCCACTCCCGTTTGGCCGATTTCTGGGCCTGTTTGTATGCTTTTTTAGCCAGGGAATAAGATGGAGGTAAGGCCGGAGCGCCGGAAAGTTTATAGTCATTATATATTGTATGTAGATGGAGTCTGGCTAGTTTGCAAGCAGAGTTGAACCAAGGGGCGCCAAATTTAAAATAATCGTTTTTAGCTCCATAGGTTGTAGAAGTAAAAAAGCGAGTTAAAACGTCTATCAGGCGAGAAAAACAATTCATACAGGTAATAGGATCACGCGGGACTATTCTCCCTGGCAGTATCCCAACACTTTTCTGGATCTCTTGAAATGAGCAACAATCATCAGTCGTAAATTGGCTGCTGCTCAATTGTTGCGTGGCAATACCCGCCCCCTCCCACAGATGGGTAAATAAAGACACGGAAAACAGAATTTAGGTTAATGGGCGAAAAATGGCCACAACATTATTGATTACAGGTAAGAGCGGTATTGGCCTTAGGCATTGGCCCTAACAGACTATCCGGTTCTAACCGGGAAGGGTTAAGCACCAGCAGGGGGAGCCCCCCGAGATGCACATCCGTAGGCGCTCCCCGAGGGGTTACCGCTCGGGAGCGCGCTTTAGGCCCTAGCCTCCATAGGTTTCGGACGAGGCGACGCCCCTCGGAGTCCTTTAACGAACCACCCTTCAAGGATTGGGGGAGGTGATGGCGTTCCTCCCCCCCGACCTCAATTTGCATAACAATACCCCCCGGCCAATGCCTAACCGCCAAAACCAAGGAGTTGTGACGTTTTGCTACGAGGTAGGCGAAAAAACCAAGTGGCTTCAAATTCAGCCAATTAGCCAAATGGAAAAACTCCTACCAGGCCCCTTGCGGCGACCAGCCAAAGCCCATAGCAAAGTCCAAAGCACGCCTAAAGGGAGGGTGGGTGGGAAACCGCGGCTGCAGCGAGGAGAAAAAAGGGGCGAGCCCAGGCTATCCTGACCTTAAGTGCCCTCCGGAAAATCCGCCCCCGACGCCGCCCCATTGGCTGGCGCCGTCACGGAATAATAATGAGTTCCTGAGTCCCGCAGGGCTGGAGCTAGCCCCGCGAGAGTGTGTGTGGGGTCGTGAGCCCCGCAACCCCCCCCTCCTGAGATCGGGAGTGGCTTTGCGTGGCAATACCCGCCCCCTCCCACAGATGGGTAAATAAAGACACGGACAACAGAATTTAGGTTAATGGGCGAAAAATGGCCACAACTTTATTGATTACAGGTAAGAGCGGTATTGGCCTTAGGCATTGGCCCTAACAGACTATCCGGTTCTAACCGGGAAGGGTTAAACACCAGCAGGGGGAGCCCCCTGAGATGCACATCCGTAGGCGCTCCCCGAGGGGTTACCGCTCAGGAGCGCGCTTTAGGCCCTAGCCTCCATAGGTTTCGGACGAGGTGACGCCCCTCGGAGTCCTTTAACGAACCACCCTTCAAGGATTGGGGGAGGTGATGGCGTTCCTCCCCCCCGACCTCAATTTGCATAACAATACCCCCGGCCAATGCCTAACCGCCACACGAGCCAGGCTCGCCGCCAATACCCTCAAACCTGTAACCAATCCCTGATTCCCTGAAAAATGTCTGCCAGCCAAATGTCATTACCTGCATCAGATAGATGCACGCCATCCCCGCGATAGAGTGTTTCCTTGCTGAACTGGATGCATGGGTGTTCGATAACCCACCCACCCATCGCAGCCACTCTACGCGCCACCGAGCGCTCCAAGAGCCTCCTGGCTCTAGCCACCGCCACCGGCTTTGCGGCGTCCTGCCAACAGCGCCTCTCTAGCAAAGATGACCAGATTATTGTTATATTTGAATACAGGGCCCGCAACTCCTCCAGGTCGTTGAAAATGCTCCACATTAAATCCACCCCTTTCTTGTACGCCAGGTCGTTCTCGCCCAGTTGGATGACCAGCTCATCAGGTGGGCCTTCAGCTGCAATTCTTTTTGTCACTGGTGGGAGAAATTCCTCCCAACGCATTCCCCGCCGCGCAATCCAAGACACTTCAACATTGCTAGGGAGTTGCAGGTCATCCCGCCAGCCCCTGGTAACTGCACGCAGTCTCGCCCAGTGTACAATACTGTGGCCAATGATCCAGAGACGCACCACCCCGGTACCTGAAATAGAAGAGTAAAAAAAAAAAAAAGACCGGGTCAGGGGGGCCGATGAGGGAAGGGTAATTAACGTGGTTTATGGATGTATCCCATGTATGCGTTAGACTTCCACCGCCCCATGTCCTTTATCCTCTCAGCCGGTAAACCCATGTGAACAGCGGTAGTCGCAGCTCCAATGCGGAAGGAGTGTGCGGCATACTCCTCAGGCGGAAGACCAATGGCCGTGATTGCTTTGCGCATAACCCTCATGAACTGATGTTTTGACAGATGCGCAGCATCAGCATGTATGAAGAAAGAACCACATGCCTTTGGCCTTAAGCTCAGAAACTTCCGAGCATCCTTTACTGGGCAAGGGCCGGCCTTTTGAGTAGCCTGTAGACGGATTAGCGCCCCTCTACCAAGCTGGTCAGTCTTCGAGCTGTGGATTTTCAATATTACCTCTGAGCCTGACAAGGTTACATCTTCCAACCGAAGCCCCCTGTTGCAACTATATGGTTGGTCATCACAGACCACCTCCCCTATGCGCAAGGGCCTGAAGAAGGCGAAGGAAAATGCTGAGGAAAACAACCTGGCTTCGTATTTGGACCAACAGATTACCCTGAGCTTCCTACGTATTTGCGTTAATATGTCAAAAGTTATGGGCCTCCTGCTATCGAAGCTGGGAGGCCGAGACCTGCGCCAACCCTCCAGCATTTTCCGCACCACGAAGTGTGCACAAGGATCGGCTGAGAACAGGGCTTTGGAGAAGAACGATATTGCCGCTGAATGTATGTTGAGGGTTTTGGGGGCCCGACCCAAGTCGTGGAGGCGAACTAGATACTCAATGACCTCCGACTCGGATGGGGGCCTGCCAGGTCTAAAGCGCTCTTTTTTCTGGCGAAAGGATGTGAAATCTAACCACGCCTTGTTATATGATCTTAAAGTTGAGGGTGCCACTGCTGCCAATACTCCCTTTATAGCTTCTTGTTGCCAATACTCCAGAGGTGCTCCGGAAACAGTTGCGGCAGCTGCTGCGCATCCGGCGCCAATGAGCGAAAGCGATCCATCTGAAATCGAGACAGAGCACCCGCAATGTTGTTATCGACACCCGGTACAAATCTGGCAGAGGCATATAAGTTTAGCCGGAGGCACGAAAGGACAAAATACCGCAGCAGTGACGCTACTCTAGGGGAATGTGAAGATTGCTTATTTAAAACCGACACCACTGCTTGGTTGTCTGTCCAAAAGCAGACCCTATGGTCTTTAAATTGCTCCGCCCAGATGTGGATTACAACTACAATAGGGAAGAATTCCAAGAATGTTAAATCTCGTAGTATGGGTTTTCCCTGCCAGGATAAGGGCCACCGTTGAGCACACCACTGACCTCTGAAGTAAACACCGAAACCCAAGGAACCTGCTGCGTCCGAATGCACCTGGAAATCCGCTAGCAGGGCCATGCTATCTTGCCAAAGTGAAATCCCGTTGTAGCCGTCTAAGAATTGCAGCCAGACCTGGAGATCCGCTTTTACCGCCTTTGATAGGCGGACCCTAGGGTGTGGCGACCTTAGACCTGCTGATAGCTTCGCCAACCGACCACAAAAGGGGCGACCGGGGGACACCACGCGGCAAGCAAAGTTGAGGTGACCCAAGAGTGAGTGAATTTGTTTAAGGGTGATCTTCCTCAGGGGCAATATCTGGGAAATAAGCTCCTTTAGGGCCACCAGCTTCTCAGAGGGTAGGCGAGAAGTTTGGGCCATTGTGTCAAGTTCAATGCCCAGATAGGTCATCGTGGTGACGGGGCCCTCCGTCTTCTCATTTGCTAAAGGGACACCCAGCTCCTCGGCCAAGGCCTTGAAGGCTTGCAGCAGGGCCTTGCAGTCATTTGCATTACTTGCCACCAAAATAAAATCATCCAAGTAATGCCCCACCCCTCAGGAGCCGGTTTTGAACTTCAGTGCCCATTCCAGGAAGGTGCTAAAAGTCTCAAAAGCAGCGCAAGCGATCGAGCACCCTATAGGCATCGCTTTATCGATGAAATAGGCGCCCTGGAATTTAAAGCCTAACCATCGGTAGTCCTCTGGGTGGACAGGGAGAAGGCGGAATGCTGATTCGATGTCGCATTTTGCCATAAAGGCGCCCCCCCCAAAACTCCGGACCAACCTCACCGCTTGGTCGAAAGAAGCATACTTCACCGTGCACATTTCCTGAGGGATAGCATCATTGACTGAAGAACCCTTGGGGTAAGAAAGGTTGTGTATCATCCGGAATTCCCCAGGGGCCTTTTTTGGGACAATGCCCAGCGGTGAAATATGTAGCTGATCAATGGGAGGCACAGGGAAAGGTCCAGCGACCCTCCCCGCTACAATTTCTTTCTGGATCTTTTTCATAGCGATGTCGGGTCTCTCTAATACTGATTTCTGATTGGGAGGGCAATTGGAACTGGGGGTGGAGAGAACTGGAATTCTGAACCCTTGTGAAAACCCCTCCCCCAACAAAAGGGCAGCTTGTCTATTAGGATACAGGTTTAACAGTGTTCTAAGGGGTTGAAGCTTAATCGGGGAGAAAGCTAAGTCGAGGGACAAGTTAGTAGCGATTCCCTGTTGATCCCTGGGCAGGTCCTGCAGCACTGGAGGGGGCACCCCGGTTTCCCTGGTGGAGGTGACCCCTGCCCCCCCGAAAGGGCTGTTGCTTACCCTTGAAGCAGTTGATGGCCGGGTGGCTGCCTAAACATTTATCACATTCGTGCAAGTACCTACAGGAGGTGCGCTGGCAGGCTCCTCTATTGAAGTCCCAGCATTGCCTACGACGCTTAGCGTCTACCTTACCGGGTTTTGCTTGGTCACTAGGTTTCTTTTCGATGTTAGGCCCCACATGCTCCATCCAGTAGTTGTTATCCCTCTGATCCCAGCGCGTTGAGGACAAAAGGGAGGCGTTCCTACGAAAATCCTCATCGTACGATATCGCGGCCTCATCTCCAGCTAATTCACGCGCCCTTCTCACATGAGCCAGATAAGATGCAAGGTGCAACCCACGTTTTGGGTAACATCCCGAAACTATCCCCATGAAAACCTGGTAGCCGTTAAGCCAGTTCTCAAATGTGCGCTCCGCCCGCGGAGTCCTGTATCTTTTCTTACCATAATACCTCCTTTTTCCCCCTTTGCCCTTCATTTGAGCCGGCGGCAGCAACGTAAACATATCTACGTAATCCCCGTTCAGAATCTTATCCCTTTTCCTCTTAGAGAGGTGATTACCCAAGATAAAGTCAGTCGAAGAATGAGTTGAAACTTTTACATCTTCAACTAGCGCCCCGTCTTTCCATTCCAGGGTCCCGTTAAAAGTTTTTTGATGCGAATTGGCCCGCCTCTCGTGGACCCACAAGGGGACACCTGTCTCTTCACCCTCCCCCCAATAAGACTCCATGGGTGCATCACTATCACCCTCAGAAGATGACGTACCTGTCTCTCCCTCGGAGTCAGATGGGTCCCTTCTCCTGCTCTTCTTGGACACATGCTTCCTCTTCGCATTCCTCTTTCCTCCTTGGGAGTTACCATCTTGCGGGGCTGGGTCCTTGGAAGTTGACGCTGCCTGCTGGGGTGGCAACTCGTCCTCTGAAGAAGACCCTTCAGACGGGTTGTGCTGAGCTGGAGTCTCCTGAAAAACACTAGGAACCCCGATTTCCCCCTGGCTTGCGTTAGATGGGTTGGCCCGTGATGGTCTGGCCTTCGAAGTGCCGGCCTTGGGTTTCTGCGCACCGGCCTTGGCCTTCTGAGTCGCAGACTTAGACCTCTGCGTGCGTGCGGTTTGCAAACGTGTCTGGGGACGATTTATGCCTTGCTGTGCCGAGCTAGACCTAACTGACGAGGGACCTGCCTGGCCCTGTTGGCTGGGGGGGTGTGTCAGGTATACAGTCTTGAGAAACCTCTACTATGGTAGCCGTTGAGGTGGCAGGAGGGTTGCATTGCGCATAAAATGATTGTAGTGCGGAGAACAGTTGGGCTAGAGCTTGAGGATTGCAGGGCGCAGCAGGGACTAGAGCACCACTCGACTGGGGAGTTCGCGCATTGCCCCTGTTCGCCATCTCAGCGACCGGAATCCGTGTAAATGTATGGATGCCCAAAACAAAAGGGGTGGTCTAAATAGAGTCTATTTATACACACAAAACAGGGGGGTCTAAATAGGGTCTCTTGAACCTTTATTTAATTTGTTTACTCAACTGATCATATAAGAACTAATTCAAAACCCCTTATGCATACACAGTGGAAGTGAGGAACAGGTTTAAAGAATTAGATTTGGTGGACAGAGTGCACGGAGAACTATGGATGGAAATACTCTACTAGACGTATATCTATATATTTTGTTTTATTTTAATTTTATGTTATTTTATTTTATTTTTTGTTTAAATTTTTTTAAGTATTTATTTATTTATTTTTATTATTATTATAATTTATTTACTAAATCTAGATATATATTACTGTGTGTGTGTGTGTGTGTGTGTGTGTGTGTGTGTGTATATATAATTTAATTCCTATCTATTTATTTATTTCTTATTTTTATTCACTGATTAGCTAATTTTGTCTAAAAGATGCTAGAAAGGTCGAAATGACAGCGAAAGGTCAGCCTATAGCGAAGCCAGCAGAGGCTGTGCCTACCGGAATAATTTTACTTTTTTAAAAGAACGCTATAGTTATAGTTATGTGTCCCTCGCGCGCCACACCTAAAATGGCTGCTGGGGCTTCGCGCCACACCTAAAATGGCTGCCGGGGCTTCGCGCCACACCTAAAATGGCCGCCGGGACTTCGTGCCACACCTAAAATGGCCGCCGGGACTTCGCGCCACACCTAAAATGGCCGCCGGGACTTCGTGCCACACCTAAAATGGCCGCCGGGACTTCGCGTCACACCTAAAATGGCCGTCGGGACTTCGCGCCACACCTAAAATGGCCGCCGGGGCTTCAACACGTGGACCTTACCAAAATGGCGGCTGCTATCAGCCTTTCCCCCTTATTCTCTGCCCTTACCTAATCCCTTAACATAAATGGTGGCCGCGGCTTCTAAACACACACCTAAGAAGGCGGGGGCTGCTGTGTCCGCGGCAAGCCGGCAAAACAATCCCAGCTGAACAAAGCAACGACGATGAGAGGGGAAAACGCGAGGACAAATGCCCGGCACCCGAGGTGGAAAGGGAGCAACTGGTGGGGGGGGGGGTTCCGGATGGAGAAGGGGCGGTTGGGGTCACCGATCTGGAGCTGTAGCCCAGCGCTAGCAGAGAGCAAGCTGGGGAAAAGCAGGGGAGGTAACTGAGGAGGGAATCGGGGAGGGAAGCGTGGGAAAGACCACCGGGAGGTAATCAACGACACGCAGGGGGAAGGAAGGAGCAGAAGGTAGCTGCTACGGGTACTTTACCCCTCTTCTTCTCCCAACGCAAGCGCAACGCTCCCAGCGCTGCCCGTGACTCCGTTATTAGTTGAGGAATGAGTTGTCCGCTGCACCGATCCCCCTGCCTCTCCGCAGCCGACCAGGTCGGAGTCCTCCCCAAGCACGCGAAGCAAAAGCACTGAATTCCTGCGCAGCTGCTCGTGTCTCTCGACCTTCTTTCGCCGGCACACCCCCGCAGCACCAGTGATTTCAGCTCAGGAGGAGACCGTGGTCTCAACAGTGATTTCAGCTCAGGCGGGGAGAGGAGCACGCGGCAGAAGGTGAGGCTCGCAGCGGCTGATCGCAGTAATGAGTAAACCTCTCAGCTGTCCAGGTGGAAAGAGCAAAAACCTCTCAGCTGTCCAGGTGGAAAACTGCGGCTGCAGCGAGGAGAGAAAAGGGGCGAGCCCAGGCTATCCTGACCTTAAGTGCCCTCCGGAAGATCCGCCCCCGACGCCGCCCCATTGGCTGGCACCGTCACTGAATAATAATGAGTTCCTGAGTCCCGCGGGGCTGGAGCTAGCCCCGCGAGAGTGTGGGTGGGGTCGTTGTTACGAAAAAGGAGCAATGCAGCGGCGAGCTCCAGATGGCTGGAAAGCCAAACAGGATGTTGATGCTTGTGACTGTACTGTGGGAACAAAGGGACAGTCTATTCACTGTGCTAAGCACCGGATGTTAGCTCAGAGTGTCATCTGACCTGTACTGGAAGTACAGGGGAGGAGTTCTTTCTCTCTCTGTTGTTGGTGTTAAGAGAGTACAGACACGTTTCTCTGTACTGCTGAAAGACAGAAATAAAAGGCATGTAAATACATTTCTGTCTGTCTCTTTCCCCTCCCTGGGGAATGGAAGGGAGGAGGGGAAGAGTGGTGTGTTCTTCTCACGTTAGAGGAGGATCGCCGATAGAAGATCTCCCCTGATCTTGCCGGGAGTCGCAGACGGGAAGGTCAACAAGGAATTAAGCCCGGTGCCTGGAGAGTGGCCAATTCCTCTGATAAGGCTTAATTATGACAATTGGTAGCAGTGCCGGTGGTTTTCTGATCCATGAAAATGCAGAATGAGAGGTTGATGGGATCGTTTGTCATCCTCTACACCAAAGGAAAGAAGATAACGTCTGCGAGCAGCCAGAAGCTGAACAGACGGCTGGACACCGAGAGGAGGTGTTTTTCCAAGCAACGGAGCCCCAAAAGGTATGCTGAATTTTGGGCTAAAAGTGTGAACGCAGATTGATTCATTCTCTGGTTCACGGGAGCTGCGTTTGGAAAAAACAGCTCCGAGAGCGAAGGTTTGCATACCAGGAATTTTTGTGGTTGACAAGATTTCCTGTTCAAAGATTGGAATGCACAGTTGCTAAGCAACGACCGTCAGTAAGGTGGAAAGCTACTGACAAAAGGGGCTGGCTCAGAAAGAGCCTGGGAAGAGAAAGTTGTTTTGGCTATCTTCGCTGCTGTGCAAGGACTGAGAAACAGCTTGCAGTTTGCCTGCCAGAGTAGGCAGTGAACAACCCAGCAAAGACTTTTGTTTTTTTACAGGCTCGAGAGTGAGAGCTGAGGCTTGGGTTCAAAATGGATGCCAAGAAGGGGGGAGGCTTACCTTATCCACCTCCCCTGACTAATGACAATTATTCATCTTGGTCTGTAAAGATGAAGGCCCTGCTGCAGAATCAGAGGATCTTTGGGGTGATTGAGAACCCCATTCCTGCAGCACCAACCAGAGGTTGGGAATCACAGAATGTAAAGGCCAGGACGGCTATAATTCTGTGTGTCTCAGATTGCCAATTGGTGCATATTCAGGATTTAGAATATGCGCGAGAGATTTGGGAGACGCTGCGTAGAACACATCAGAGGGATGCTGGTTCTTCAGCGTTGCTGTATTTTGAGAAGCTGACCAATCTGAGGCTTGCGCCTGATGGAGATGTTCAAGCGCACCTGACGGAGATGAAATATCTGCGCCAACAGATGGTGGAACGCAATTTCCGTCTACAGGAGGAAGTGTTTTGCTTCATGATGATAAACAGCCTAAATCGGACTTACAAAACGGTTGCCAGTCAGCTGGGTTCCCTACCTGCTGCCAATCTCACGTCAGAGAGAGTGTGCGCCGTCGTTCTGAATGAACACGACAGACTTGCTGCACTGGAAGTGAAAGACAGGGGGAGGGAGGAACGGAGTTCTAATTCCCCCACTGATGTTGCTACTGGAGAGAATGCTGTAGCTTTGAACGTTGTCCGATGTTACAATTGTGGACAGGCTGGGCATCTTCAGCGGAACTGTAAGAAGCCACGCCAGCCAAAAGGAGCTAAGGGCCGCTCAGCAAAGCCTGAGGCATCAGGCAAAAGTCATACCAAGTCTCAGGGAAAACTTGCAAAGGCTTTGATGTCACTAAAAGCCACACCAGAAGTGGGGAACTCATTTGTTCTTGACACTGGGTGTACACAGCACCTCAGTCCACACAGAGAACTGTTTTCGACGTTTAAGAAGCAAAGCTTCACTGTGCAGCAGGCCAACGGTCAGGAGCGGGAAGCGACCGGGATTGGGACTGTGTATCTTGAAAGTCTGAACTTGACTATAAACAATGTTTACTTGGTTCCTGAGTTGAAGTTCAATCTGCTGAGTGTTTCGCAGATTGCAAAGAAAGGACTGAAACTGTCCTATGATGCTGAAAGCTGCAAGATCTTCAAAGATGGAGAGTTGTATCTTTCTGCCAGAAAGAAAGATGAACTGTATTTGTTGACTTTTGATCAAAGTGATTACATGAAATGTAATTCTTCTGATTCTAACATGATCTCTCTCGCAGGTGTGACCAAGAAGGACGCCAGGAAGGTGACCACAAGGGTCGACAGGGCATTTCAGCGGGTGTATGCTGATGTGATAGGTCCTCTAGCACCATCTAGAGGCAATGCAAGATATTATCTTGTGTGTGTGGATCATTTCTCTAATTTTGTCTGGATTTATGTGATGGAGAAACCACAAGAAACCTTAGAAAGGTTTCAGGAGTTTTGTGACAAGGTTAAAAATATGCATGATGCTAACATTGATTGTCTTTTCACAGATGAGAAGCAAATTTTTCTTTTACAGGATTTTCAGGAGTTCCTGCAGAAGAAAGGGATAAGACACAAGGTTGCTGTTTCAGCGGAAGCATGGAACAGGGATGTCTGTGTACGGGTGAACAAAGAATTGCAAAAGGGGATGAAAGCGCAATTGCTTAGTTCACATCTACCACATGAGTACTGGGCGGAGTCGCTAATGTCATATTGTTATACGTGGTTGAGAAAGGTTTCAAAAGAGTTGGGAAGTTCTCCTTTTGAGAAGCTGTTCCACAGAAAACCTTCTGTTGCCCATTTCAAGGTTTTTGGGTCTCATGTGAGGACAGAAGCTCCAGGTGGAGTTAAGAATGCCAGAGGCATTTTTGTGGGATATGAAAAGGGTCTCTACAGAGTAATTTTGCCTGAATCTGGTCAGGTGATTCTCACAAAATTACTAGAGAGTGCTCCTGAACAGGAGAGAGTAATTGTTCACACATTTCCCACAGGGGACGATTCAGATGATGATGATTTTACTGATTACAGCGGTACTGAGAGTGATGACAGTGATAGCTCAAAGAGCTCAGTTGACACAGTCATTGAGAGAAAATCTCACACAATGGATAGACCTTCACAGATGAAGGATGAACCACTGTTTACCATTGGTACTGGTTCTCAACATAGTCCAGAGGCTGAACCAGTGAGCAGAGAGGATCAGCACCTCATACGCAGGTCTGAGAGAGTTACAAAGGGTGTACCACCAAAGAGGTACTCAAAAGGGTTTGCTAACTTAGCTGTTGCATGTGTTGCTGTTGTACACAACCGAGGGCAGGTTGGAGCTGTGTCTAAGTCAGAGACAAAGACACAACAGAGAGTTGCTAGCCAAGGTAATGCAGATGCACTCATTCCTTGGAAGCCAGACAACCAGAGAGGTACACTGGGGAAACCAGTGGCGGGGAGTTCCAAGGGTGGAACTGAAACAACAGGAGAATGTTATATGTATAACAACTGTTTGTTTTCTTCTCTGGATGAAGCTTTGCTCGCAACAACACACATTGATTCTTTTGGGGGAGGATGTTACGAAAAAGGAGCAATGCAGCGGCGAGCTCCAGATGGCTGGAAAGCCAAACAGGATGTTGATGCTTGTGACTGTACCGTGGGAACAAAGGGACAGTCTATTCACTGTGCTAAGCACCAGATGTTAGCTCAGAGTGTCATCTGACCTGTACTGGAAGTACAGGGGAGGAGTTCTTTCTCTCTCTGTTGTTGGTGTTAAGAGAGTACAGACACGTTTCTCTGTACTGCTGAAAGACAGAAATAAAAGGCATGTAAATACATTTCTGTCTGTCTCTTTCCCCTCCCTGGGGAATGGAAGGGAGGAGGGGAAGAGTGGTGTGTTCTTCTCACGTTAGAGGAGGATCGCCGATAGAAGATCTCCCCTGATCTTGCCGGGAGTCGCAGACGGGAAGGTCAACAAGGAATTAAGCCCGGTGCCTGGAGAGTGGCCAATTCCTCTGATAAGGCTTAATTCTGAGCCCCGCAACCCCCCCCCCCCTCCTGAGATCGGGAGTGGCTTTGTTGTTTAGTCGTTTAGTCGTGTCCGACTCTTCGTGACCCCATGGACCAGACCACGCCAGGCACCTCTGTCCTCCACTACCTCCCGCAGTTTGGTCAAACTCATGCTGGTAACCTCGAAAACACTATCCAACCATCTCGTCCTCTGTCGCCCCCTTCTCCTTGTGCCCTCCATCTTTCCCAGCATCAGTGTCTTCTCCAGGGAGTCTTCTCTTCTCATGAGGTGGCCAAAGTACTGGAGCCTCAGCTTCACGATCTCTCCTTCCAGTGAGCACTCAGGGCTGATTTCTTTAAGAATGGATGTGTTTGATCTTCTTGCAGTCCATGGGACTCTCAAACGTCTCCTCCAGCACCATAATTCAAAAGCATCAATTCTTCAGAGATCAGCCTTCTTTATGGTCCAGCTCTCACTTCCATACATCACTACTGGGAAAACCATGGCTTTAAATATACGGACCTTTGTTGGCAAGGTGACGTCTCTACTTCTCAAGATGCTGTCTAGGCCTGTAATTGCCCTTCTCCCAAGAAGCAGGCGTCTTTTAATTTCGTGGCTGCTGTCACCATCTGCAGTGATCATGGAGCCCAAGAAAGTGAAATCTCTCACTGCCTCCATTTCTTCCCCTTCTATTTGCCAGGAGGTGATGGGACCAGTGGTCATGATCTTCGTTTTTTTGATGTTGAGCTTCAGACCATATTTTGCGCTCTCCTCTTTCACCCTCATTAAAAGGTTCTTTAATTCCTCCTCACTTTCTGCCATCAAGGTTGTGTCATCTGCATATCTGAGGTTGTTGATATTTCTTCCGGCAATCTTAATTCCGGCTTGGGATTCATCCAGCCCAGCCTTTCGCATGATGTATTCTGCATATAAGTTAAATAAGCAGGGAGACAAAATACAGCCTTGTCGTACTCCTTTCCCAATTTTGAACCAATCAGTTGTTCCATATCCAGTTCTAACTGTAGCTTCTTGTCCCACATAGAGATTTCTCAGGAGACAGATGAGGTGATCAGGCACTCCCATTTCTTTAAGAACTTGCCATAGTTTGCTGTGGTCGACACAGTCAAAGGCTTTTGCATAGTCAATGAAGCAGAAGTAGATGTCTTTCTGGAACTCTCTAGCTTTCTCCATAATCCAGCGCATGTTTGCAGTTTGGTCTCTGGTTCCTCTGCCTCTTCTAAATCCAGCTTGCACTTCTGGGAGTTCTCGATCCACATACTGCTTGAGCCTTCCTTGTAGAATTTTAAGCATAACCTTGCTAGCGTGTGAAATGAGTGCAATTGTGCGGTAGTTGGAGCATTCTTTGGCACTGCCCTTCTTTGTTTTTGTTTTTATTTAAATTTTTATTAAGGTTTTTACATTACAAAATAGAAAAAGAAAAAATACAAAATAAAAATAGTTAAAAACAATCAATCCTTTCATCACATTATTTTTCATTTACTTGTTTCCCGGACCTCCTCGTACCTCCCTTTTTTGTATTCCAGATTCATTTTATTAGCTCAGCAGTTTCTTTCCCTCTTTATTCTACCCAGATCTTTAATCTTAAATTATTATAACATTACATTTTTACTTATAAAAAACCATTTTTTCATATTCTTTTATACCATTAGCTAGAAACCACTTAATTTCAATCCAACATCATTCTAACATTCATTAATTTTACAGTATCTCTGTAAATAGTCTTTAAATTTCTTCCAGTCTTCTTCCACTGACTCTTCTCCCTGGTCTCGGATTCTACCAGTCATTTCTGCCAATTCCATGTAGTCCATCACCTTCATCTGCCATTCTTCCAGAGTGGGTAAATCTTGTGTCTTCCAATACTTTGCAATAAGTATTCTTGCTGCTGTTGTAGCGTACATGTCAGGGAACTGCCATCAGAGACCAGAGGAGAGGGAGGTCGCCCCAATGATGCAGGGGAGGGGACCAGCAAGGAGAGAGAGAGAGCTTCCGCTGGGGAAGGCAATCAAGGGGACACCAGGAAGAAAGGAGAGGCTGAGAGCACTTCGGAGGGAGGGCTCCGAGACTCTTCAAGTGAGATCAGCGGGGAGAGCACCGGACCCCCGCTTGGCACGCCCACTCTGCGCAGAAGGCTTCCGCGCAGAGAATCTAGGCGGAGACTGGGCGTCAAGGAATTTTTATGTTGGAAGAAGTTTAGAAAACGCCCACTGACGGATTCTGCCAGCGACTGAAGCAGCCGTGCCTAAGGGCTGCTCAGCCAGGGAAAGGCGCAACCACCCCAAGCAGCTTGGAGCAGTTGGTGGTTTACACACAAGCAACCCCAATTCCCATTACAGCAGTCCGTCAGTCTTTTACGTTGCTTGTGTGCAGGAGGAGAGGGGCACAGTCATGAGTCAAACCGGAGGAGCAGGCGCTGTGGAGGGAGCCAGAGGGGGACCTACTCTGGAGGAGAGAAACAGAGATTTGGAACAGCAGCTGGCTATTCTGGCGGCGCGGCTGGATGAAAGGCGGACTCAAGATGCCCAGGGGAAGCCCACCCCCATCGCAAGGAAGGTACCGGGACTAGTGCAGAAGTTTGGGGGCAACCCAAGGGATTATAACGCCTTTTAAGACAGAGGTGCAGTATGCGCTGGACCTGCAGTATGATGACTTTGTGGATGACGGGGCTCGAGTGGCTTTTGTGATAGGTCACCTTCAGGACGGGGCCAGGGAATGGGTTCGACCCTTAATGGCGTCCGATAATGCCGCGTTAAAGGATCTGAGGAAATTTTTTAGTGCCATGGACCATATGTTTTCGAGCGAAGTGGAGCTGAGTGTGACGCGCAAGGAACTGATGGGTTGCAAGCAAGGGAACCAATCAGTGAGGGAGTACTGGTCACGTTTTGCCATGTTGATCCACAAACTTGGGTGGGAACTGAGTTCGGAACCGGTGCAGATGTTATTTGAGGAGGGGTTATCCCCTTGGGTTAAAGACGAACTTTCCCGCTCGCCCCGCCCGGAGTCGATGGACCAGCTGACCAAGAGGGCGCTTGCGGTGGGAGTAAGGCAAGAGACGCGGGCGATGGAAAGGCGGGAAGGGAGAGGCGAGCGTTGGCATGACAACCGCATTCCTGAGATGCCAGGGCAATCTCAACCGCCAGAGGAGCCAATGGAGATAGATAGATAGATAGTTTATTACGGCCATAGGCCCATATTCAATACATCATACAACAAAACAGGTATAACAAAATAAAATTAATAAATTAAAATACATTTGAATCAAGTACATCTCAAACCGTAAATTTCTAAATTCCATTAAAATAAGAACAATATAGCGCTTAAAATATCAAATTATCAATATGTATCAATATTATTTAAACAAAATCAGTAATCATAGAGTAATCCATTTTTCCTCTTATAAGCTAATACTGTTATCAGAAATCTGGCAACAGAAAGGGACCTACTCGGATCAGAATCTTGCAATAAATATATTAGCTGTGTTTCCAAGGAGCCACCAGGGATTTCCAATAATAAAGGGGACAAGAATCTGATCCGAGAAACTGAATGTAGTGGACAACAGAATAGTATATGTTGTAAAGATTCTATAGATCTATTATCACATACACACACCGCTGAGATCTGACCATTGGAAAATCTATTATTCAAGACATTGGAAGGAAAGGCGTTAAATCTTGCCTTAATAAAGGCATATCTCTGGGCCGCTACAGACGAGCCAATGGAGATTGGAGGCGCGCGGGGGGGGGGGGTTCAAACACTGGCGAGGTCCGCAAGAAGGAGGGGAAAACCGCCAAGAAATGCTTTCTCTGCCAACAGCCGGGACATTTTGCCAGGGTCTGCCCTCAGAGGAAGGCATGGCAAGGAATGGTGGGGGCAGTTGGTGGGGAACAGGAGGAGGAAAAGGAACAGGGAAACGCCAGTGCTTGGCTGCCCAAGAGCGGGCACAGCAGCCAGGCAAGCACCCAGTAAAAGTGCCCAAGCCAGACCCTCCCCAGGCAGCCATCACCATAGAGGTGGTGCTAGAACTCCCCAATGGGCACCCACTCAAGGTGAAGGCATTGTTGGATTCAGGGAGCTCTTGCAACTTTTTTAGCAGGGAATTTGCCCTAGAACATCAGCTCCACGTATTGCCACTAGAGCACCCTTTGCAAGTAACGACCATTGATGGGAGGGAACTTCTAGGGGGGGAAGTGACCCACCAGACCCCTCCCATGAAAATGAAAGTCTCCAGACACACAGAGACAATTGCCTTTCACGTAGCCACACTAGCAGGACCACCAATCATATTGGGTATGAGCTGGCTGGCACTGTACGATCCAGTGGTGGGATGGCACCAGCGAACAGTCTCCTTTGGGTCAGTTTACTGTATGGAGCACTGCCACGGGGGAGAGACCCAGAGGATGGCAGTGGCCAGAGTGGCAGGGATGGCGGTAGGAGAGAAGGGGAGAGTACCACCTCAGTATGCAGACCTGGAAGAAGTCTTCAGTGAGAAGGAGGTGGACAGGCTACCCCCCCACAGGCCTTTTGACTGTCAGATCAACCTACTCCCAGGGGCCCAGCTGCCAGTGGGTAAGCTGTATGCCATGTCGGACAGGGAGATGCAAGAGTTGCAGAAGTTTATTGATAAGAACCTGAAGAGGGGTTTCATACGAGAATCAAGGGCGGTGGGGGGCAGTCCAGTGTTCTTTGTGGACAAGAGAGACTCTAAAGAGCCCAGATTGGTCGTAGACTTCAGGGCGTTGAACCTTGTGTCGGAACCAGTGACCTTCCCCATGCCGAGAATCAATGACATTTTGGCCAGAGTAAGGAAAGGGAAGGTTTTTACCAAGTTGGACCTTCGAGGGGCGTACAATTTGATAAGGATGAGGGAGGGGGATGAATGGAAAACCACCATGTTCACCCCTCTGGGGGCCTTTGAGTACCTAGTTATGCCCTTCGGACTCCAATCAGGTTCCAGCACGTTTCAAAGTTTTATGCACCATGTGCTGGGGTCCCTGCTCTACAAGAATTGCGTAGCTTTCTTGGACGACGTGCTAATCTACTCAGAGAACGAGGAGCAGCATGTAAAGGACGTCAGGGAAGTGCTGAAGAGACTGCAGGAGCACCAGCTGTGGGTCAAGTTGGAGAAATGCCAATTCCACACCCGAGAGGTAGAGTTCCTGGGTTACAGGTTGTCTGACAAGGGCTTAGCCATGGACCCAGGCAAGGTGCAGGCAGTGCTGGAATGGAAGACGCCCAAGAACCGGAAGGACGTGCAGAGGTTCTTGGGGTTTGGAAATTTCTAGAGGAAATTCATCAAGAACTTCGCCCACCTGACAGCGCCCATTACCGATTGCCTCAGCAGCAAGAAGAAGTTTGAATGGACAGCAGAGGCTCAGCAGTCCTTTGAGGAGCTAAAGAGGGCGTTCGCTTCGGAAGAGCAACTCTTACACGTGGATCTGCAGAAGCCGATGAGGCTGGAGACAGACGCGTCAGACCGAGCGGTGGGGGCCGTATTACTTCAGCCGGGAAATCGTGGAGAGTGGAAGCCGTGCGCCTTTTTCTCGAGGAAGCTGAACAAGTCAGAACAAAACTACACGGTGTATGACCGGGAACTGCTGGCTATTCATGAGGCTTTTCGCCGCTGGAGACATTTTCTAATAGGTGCACAGCACAAGATCCAGGTGTGCACGGACCATAAGAATCTTGAGTATTGGAGGACTGCGCGAGTCCTGCAAAGACAGGTGCGATGGGCACAGGAGTTTTCCAAGTTTTTTTTTTGAGATTAGGTACGTGCCGGGGAAGGAAAACGTCAGAGCAGACGCTCTTTCCCGCAAACCAGAGTACTTGGAAGGAGAGGGAGTGCTGGAAGCACGTCATGTCATACCTGAGGATCAATGGGTGTGGGGGGGAGTGTTGGTAGGGAGAGAAGAGCTGGCCGGGCGGACGAGGGATGACCAGTACGCCCAAACTAAAATCAGGGAGATCCGAGATGCAGAAGAAAATCAGGGGGGTTTTGAGGTCAAGGAGGGGGTTTTGTACTATAAGGGAGCGTTGTACATACCAGAAGGGGAAAAATACTTAAACAGCTTCACGACAACCCCACGGCGGGACATTTTGGCCAGCACAAGACCATGTTGCTTGTCACCAGGCAGTTCTGGTGGCCGAGGGTAAGGGAAGATGTGTGGGAATACGTACGGGGGTGCGAGCGCTGCCAGCGCGCTAAAGGGGAGAGGGCAGCACCCGCGGGGTTACTGGAACCCTTACCCACACCAGAAAGACCATGGGAAGTGGTATCAATTGATTTTATGACCGTTTTACCCAAGTCCAGGGGGAAAACAGCCGTCACGGTGGTAGTTGACTTGATGACCAAAATGTGCCATTTTATTGCGTGCTCGCATGCAGTAACAGCAGAAGAAACAGTGAGGCTGTTTGTTAATCATGTCTTCAGGTTGCATGGCGCCCCCTTGAGGATTTTGTCCGACAGAGGCCGGCAATTTACTTCCAGATTCTGGAGGAGGCTCATGAGCCTGTTAGACGTGGAGGTGAGCTTCTCGACGGCCAGACACCCAGAGACCAACGGATAAGCAGAAAGAGCTAATAGCATACTTCAACAGTACCTACGCTGCTACGTCAATGAAAGGGAGAACGATTGGGTGGACAAACTAGCGCTAGCTGAATTTGCATATAATAATGCGGAACATGTGTCCATGGGAATGAGTCCCTTCATGGCCAATTACGGGTGTCACCCCAGGGCTTTCCCGGGGGAGGGGGAGGGAAGGTGGAGTGTGCCAGCGGCCGAACAATTTGTGGAAGAGATGGAAGCGTTACACCAACAACTCAGGGTTAACCTGGAAAGGGCGAAGGAAGCGTACAAGAGGCAGGCAGACAAGCACCGCAGAGAAGGGGAAACTATAAGAGTGGGGGATCAGGTGTGGTTGTCTACTCAAGGGTTACCGTTCAAAGGGGGTTGTAAGAAATTACAGCCAAGACGACTGGGACCTTTCGAGGTAACACAACAAGTGAATCCGGTGGCTTTTAAACTCAAACTGCCCAGCAACATGAAACTGCACCCGGTGTTTCACAGATCCTTACTCTCACCTTACAGGGAAGGGAGGGAATTTCTGGGGCAAGAAGGAGAAACACCCAGGCATCCACGGGTGGAGGAAAGGGAACTCAGTAGCCATCCAGCTGAAATTCTTGATTCCAGGTGGAGAGGGAGACAGGTGGAATATCTGGTGGCTTGGGAGGGGGAGCCCGAATCGGAGAACACGTGGGTTCCAGCGGAAGAGATCAGGGATGAGTATCTGGAGGAGGAGTTCCATCGCAGGTTCCCAAGGAAGCCCAAGCCGCTAGGGAGGTTCTGGGAGGAGCAATTTGGCAACACGGAGGATGAGGAAGAGTTTGTGGGATTTCCCGCCTCCGAAGAGGAGGAAGGGGGAAGATCCGAAGGGGAGGAATCTGACTGGGAAGAGTGGGCAGCAGAAAGAGACAACAGCAGGTGGAGAGCAGTGTTGGAATCATCTGAGGAGGAGGATAGCTCCTTCAGGGGGTTCCCCACTTCACCGTCCCAGGAACGGACGGGAGGGGAGGGGGGCCCTGGGAGGGAGGTGGATGTCAGGGAACTGCCATCAGAGACCAGAGGAGAGGGAGGTCGCCCCAATGATGCAGGGGAGGGGACCAGCAAGGAGAGAGAGAGAGCTTCCGCTGGGGAAGGCAATCAAGGGGACACCAGGAAGAAAGGAGAGGCTGAGAGCAATTCGGAGGGAGGGCTCCGAGACTCTTCAAGTGAGATCAGCGGGGAGAGCACCGGACCCCCGCTTGGCACGCCCACTCTGCGCAGAAGGCTTCCGCGCAGAGAATCTAGGCGGAGACTGGGCGTCAAGGAATTTTTATGTTGGAAGAAGTTTAGAAAACGCCCACTGACGGATTCTGCCAGCGACTGAAGCAGCCGTGCCTAAGGGCTGCTCAGCCAGGGAAAGGCGCAACCACCCCAAGCAGCTTGGAGCAGTTGGTGGTTTACACACAAGCAACCCCAATTCCCATTACAGTACATAAAGAAAGTTCTATCCTTCTTTAACACCGATTGGTCAACTATGCCCAGGAGAAAGGCCTCTGGTTTCTTCAAGAAGGTATATTTAAATACCTTTTTCAATTCATTATATATCGTCTCCCAGAAAGCCTTAATCCTTGGGCACGTCCACCAAAGGTGAAAGAATGTACCTTCAGTTTCTTTACATTTCCAACATTTATTATCGGGCAAGTGGTAGATTTTTGCTAGCTTGACTGGGGTCATGTACCACCTGTATATCATTTTCATAATATTCTCTCTTAAGGCATTACATGCCGTAAACTTCATACCTGTGGTCCATAATTGTTCCCAGTCAGCAAACATAATATTGTGTCCAACATCTTGTGCCCATTTAATCATAACAGATTTCACCGTTTCGTCCTGAGTATTCCATTTCAACAGCAAGTTATACATCCTTGACAAAGTCTTAGTTTTGGGTTCTAACAGTTCTGTTTCTGATTTTGATTTTTCCACCTGGAAGCCAAATTTCTTATCCAAATTATATGCCTCCCTTATCTGATAATAATGAAGCCAGTCTCGCACTTTGTTCTTTAGTTTCTCAAAACTCTGCAGTTTTAGTCTATCTCCATCTTGTTCCAAAATTTCCCAATATTTCGGCCATTTAACCTCCATATTGAGCTTTTTCTGAGCTTTCGCTTCCATCGGTGACAGCCACCTTAGGGTTTTATTTTCCAATAAATCCTTATATCTTATCCAAACATTAAACAATGCTTTTCTAACAATATGGTTTTTAAATCCTTTATGCGCTTTGACCTTATCATACCACAAATATGCATGCCATCCAAATACATTGTTAAAACCTTCCAAATCCAAAATGTCTGTGTTTTCAAGAAGTAGCCATTCTTTCAACCAGCAAAAAGCTGCTGATTCATAATAAAGTTTAAAGTCTGGCAGGGCAAATCCACCTCTTTCCTTTGCATCTGTTAATATTTTAAATTTTATTCTAGGCTTCTTGCCCTGCCAGACAAATCTTGAAATATCTCTCTGCCACTTCTTGAAACAGTCCACCTTGTCCACAATTTGCAATACCTGAAACAAAAACAACATTCTAGGCAATACATTCATTTTTATAGCAGCGATACGGCCCAGCAATGAAAGCTTCAAATTTGACCATATTTCTAAATCTTTTTTCACTTCAACCCAGCATTTTTCATAGTTATCTTTAAATAAATTCCCATTTTTTGCTGTCATATTGATCCCCAAGTATTTAACTTTCTTAACCACTGTTAAGCCTGTCATGTTCTGAAACCTCTCTCTCTCAATTGGTGCTAAATTTTTCTCTAAAACCTTGGTTTTTGACTTATTCAGTTTAAACCCTGCAACCTGACCAAATTCTTGAATCAGTTCTAAAACCCTTTTAGTACTAGATTCTGGCTCCTGTAACGTCAATACTAAATCATCTGCAAATGCTCTCAGTTTGTACTGTTTGGCTCCGACCTGTATACCTTTAACCAACTGGTCCCTTCTAATCATGTTCAGCAAAACCTCCAGGACCGATATAAAAAGCAATGGGGAGATTGGGCAACCTTGTCGTGTCCCTTTTTCTATTTTAAATTCTTCCGTCACCACATTGTTTACAATTAATTTAGCCTTTTGTTCTGAATATATTGCACTTATACCGTTTTCAAAACCTTGGCCTACCCCCATACCCTGTAAGTTCTTTTTCATAAAAGTCCAAGAAATGTTGTCAAAAGCTTTCTCCGCATCCACAAATATTAAAACTGCCTTAGTGTTTATATTCACTTGTAGTTTCTCTAGAATATTAATTATGTTTCTCACATTGTCAGATAAATGTCTTCCTGGGAGAAAGCCTGCTTGGTCTTTATGTATCTCTTCCACTAACACTCTTTTTAGTCTTTTAGCCAAAATATCTGCAAAAATTTTGTAATCCACATTAAGCAGTGATATAGGACGATAGTTCTTAAGCTGCGTCTTTTCAGTCTCTATTTTTGGTACAAGTGTGATATATGCTTCTTTCCACGACTCTGGTGCCCTTTTCCCCTCCATTATTTCATTACAGACCTCTTTCAAAGGTTGTACTAACCATTCCTTTAAAGATCTGTAGTATCTAGAAGTCAGTCCATCCAGTCCTGGAGATTTACCCAATTGCATATTCTGAATGGCACCTTCGGCACTGTCCTTCTTTGGGATTGGGATGTAGACTGATCTTCTCCAATCTTCTGGCCACTGCTGAGTTTTCCAAATTTGCTGGCATATTGAGTGTAGCACCTTAACAGCATCATATTTTAAAATTTTAAATAGTTCAGCTGGAATACCATCACTTCCACTGGCCTTGTTATTTGCAGTGCTTTCTAAGGCCCATTTGACTTCACTCTCCAGGATGTCTGGCTCAAGGTCAGCAACCACACTACCTGGGGTGTACGACCCATCCATATCTTTCTGGTATAATTCCTCTGTGTATTCTTGCCACCTCTTCTTGATGTCTTCTGCTTCTGTTAGGTCCTTACCACTTTTGTCCTTTATTATGGTAATCTTTGGACCTTTATTATGGTAATCTTTATTATGGCCTCATTGGACAGCCACTTTGCTTTCTTGCATTTCTTTTTCATTGGGATGGTTTTCGTTGCTGCCTCCTGTATAATGTTACGAGCCTCCATCCATAGTTCTTCAGGCACTCTGTCCACCAAATCTAAATCCTTAAACCTGTTCCTCACTTCCACTGTGTATTCACAAGGGATTTGATTTAGATTGTATCTTACCGGCCCAGTGGTTTTTCCTACTTTCTTCAGTTTAAGCTTGAATTTTGCTATAAGAAGCTGATGATCTGAGCCACAGTCCGCTCCAGGTCTTCTTTCTGCTGACTGTATAGAGCTTCTCCATCTTTGGCTGCAGAGAATATAATCAATCTGATTTCGATGCTGCCCATCTGTTGATGTCCATGTGTAGAGTCATCTCTTGTGTTGTTGGAAAGGGTGTTTGTGATGACCAGCTTGTTCTCTTGACAGAACTCTATTAGCCTTTGCCCTGCTTCGTTTTGATCTCCAAGGTCAAACTTGCCAGTTGTTCCTTTTATCTCTTGACTCCCTACTTTAGCATTCCAATCTCCTATAATGAGAGGAACATCCTTCTTTGGTGTCACTTCTGTAAGGTGTTCTAAGTCTTCATAGAACTGGTCAGTTTCAGTTTCTTCAGCACCAGTAATTGGTGCATAAATTTGGATTACTGTGATGTTAAAAGGTCTGCCTTGGATTCGTATCGAGATCATTCTATCATTTTTGAGATTGCATCCCAGTACAGCTTTCGCCACTCTTTTGTTGACTATGAAGGCCACTCCATTTCTTTTACGGGATTCTTGCCCACAGTAGTAGATATAATGGTCATCCAAACTGAATTTGCCTATTCCCATCCATTTTAGTTCATTAATACCAGGATGTCAATATTTATTCTTGCCATCTCATTTTTGACCACATCCAATTTACCAAGGTTCATGGTTCTTACATTCCAGGTTTCTATGCAATATTTTTCTTTACAGCATTGGACTTTCCTTTCGCTTCCAGGCATATCCGCAACTGAGCGACCTTTCGGCTTTGGCTCAGCTGCTTCATCAGCTCTGAATCTACTTGTATTTGTCTTCTGCTCTTCCTCAGTAGCATGTTGGACGCCTTCTGACCTGAGAGGCTCATCTTCCAGCGTCATAACTTTTATATGTCTGTTGTTTTTGTCCATGAAGTTTTCTTGGCAGGGATACTGGAGTGGCTTGCTGGTTCCTGCTCCAGGCGAATCACGTTTGGTCAAAACTCTCCACTATGACCTGTCCATCTTGGGTGGCCCTGCACGGCATAGCTCATAGCTTCTCTGAGCTATTCAAGCCCCTTCGCCACGGCAAGGCAGTGATCTATGAAGGGGCTGCTCAATATTATCAGTCCATTCAAATGTATTGCTTGAGAACAACATAAAGCTGGGGCGGGGGCGGGGCAGGGAGAATGGCTGACTAGCTATCGATGCTCTGACAACAGAGATAATTATGCGGTGATTTATGATAGCCAGGAGGAATTCTGGCATCACACTCTCCCTTTGAAGACAGGGAGATTAATTGCGATGAACCTCACTTAACTCTAAAAGCAGTCATTTGTCACATGGAGACAATGAATTGTTATTGGATGTAAATAGCCCTTAAGGTTAGCCTTTAGGGCATCAGGTCAGCAAAACCTACCATCTTAACTATTTTTGAGATTGAAACTCATTACACCCGAGGTGATCTAATTGCCTATTAACGCTCAGCCAATTTTTAATATTTTGAATAACCTGAATATACATAATGGGCAGATGGAGCATTGGAAGCCCTTTCTACTTCTTTTGTTTATATTTTTTATGATCTTTTTATGATCTTTAGCTTTTGTCCTTTTTTGTTTGTTTGAGTTTGTTTAGGTTGTATTTTGTTCTTTGATGTCCTCTGTGTTGGGTTGAGGAGGACACTCCCAGGAAGGTGAGGGATGACTGATGAAGGACCCTGTGGGAGAGGCAGGGAAGGGAAGAACTCCCAGAGTGGGAGGCTAGAAGAAATAGAAGCTCCCAGGTGAGAGCTGGGAAGATCCACCCTCTTTTGAGTGGTAAGGATTAAGACTGACCTCTGGTAGAGGGCTCTTTATCGTCTTTTCTTTCTTTCCCCTCCTACTTTCTTCATTTTCTTCCCTCTCTCTTTTGTTTTGTTTCTTCTCTATCTTTATTTAGATTAGTTCAGTTTTTATCGTATGTTGAAAGCTTTTATTAAAAATTCAGATTAAATAACAACATAAAGGAAAAAGGGGGGAAGACATAATGCAACAAATGTGCTACAAAAAGAATAATAAAAATAATATCTTGACTAATTAATAGCTTCCAAACTGAAGCGCTGCAATTCTATCCAAAATCAGAATATTTTTGCTCAGCTTCCATGTCTGAAAATAGGACATTTTAATGGAACAGATCAGTCTGTAGTTTTACCTGTACTCGAAGTGTAGGTTGGGGAACCTGCTCATTAACGTTTCATAGGACTCTCTCAAGAAGTTAACCATGTGAGACAACTCCCTTTGTTTTTCCAAGAGGTTCTCTTCTTTTTTCTCTAGAACCACCAAGAAATAATAATAATAAAGAACCCAGTTTACATAACTTCAGAATAAAGCTGTTTAGGAGGACAAGCACAGCCCCTATATAACTAGAATAATACAACATCCAAAATGTGTGAAACTGGTAGGAGCATTGATTGAGGTGCCACAAATTACTAGGGGGGAATTTAAACATAGGCACAAGACATAGGTGGTCCATGTCCCATGTGACTGCATTTAAAACTCATATGCATGAACATTAGCATGCCTGCACTCTTCTATGTTCCATTCTTAAGGAAATCAGCCCTGAGTGCTCACTGGAAGGACAGATCCTAAAGCTGAGGCTCCAATACTTTGACCACCTCATGAGAAGAGGAGACTCCCTGGAAAAGACCCTGATGTTGGGAAAGATGGAGGGCACAAGGAGAAGGGGACAACAGAGGACGAGATGGTTGGATAGTGTTCTCGAAGCTACCAGCATGAGTTTGATCAAACTGTGGGAGGCAGCAGAAGACAGAAGTGCCTGGTGTGCTCTGGTCCATGGGGTCATGAAGAGTCGGATACGACTAAATGACTAAACAACAACAACTCTTCTATGTCTGGCTCACATCTTGTCCAACTTTTGCTAGACTGTTCACCAGCAAGTCTGCCATTTTTAATAATATGGATAGCAGTTTCTTAAATACACACCTGTGCATGACAAGCAAAAGCCCCCCCCCCCCATTGAATTTCACAAGCAATTCTGTGCTAGATATCCTCAGACAAATGGAGAAGCAGAGAGGGCGAACGCTATCTTGCAACAATACTTGCGATGCTATGTGAATCACCAGCAAACCGACTGGGTAGAGAAGTTGAGCTTGGCTGAATTTGCATACAATAATGCAGTGCACACATCTACAGGTGTGTCGCCATTCGTGGCAAACTATGGAGGACATCCAAGGGCTTTCCCTGGGAGAGAAGAGAGACTGGTGGTACCTGCCCCTGAAGAGTTTGTGGAAGAAATGGAGTTTCTGCATAGGATGCTGAAAGAGAATTTAGAAATAGCTAAGGAAGTTTACAAGTGAGTGTCTGATGCACATAGACATGAGGGAGAAAGGATCCAGGTGGGAGATAAGGTGTGGTTATCCTCCAAAGGGTTGCCCTTTAAGGGTAGGTGCAGGAAGCTGGAACCACGGAAGTTAGGACCGTTTGATTGAGCAAATTAACGCAGTATCCTTCAGACTCTGCCTACCAGAGACCATGAAGATACATCCGGTGTTTCATAGGTCCTTGCTGTCACCATACAACCCAGCACATAGGTATCAAATTGGTGCCAGAGAACCTCCCTCACCTCCCACATTGGTGGAAAGAGAGCAGGGGGGTGAGGTGGAGGAGATACTAGATTCCAGGTGGCATAGGAACAGGCTGCAATACCTAGTAGCTTGGGAGGGTGTGTTAGGATTCTCAGCCGTCAGTCAGAGGGAACTGGCCTCACACCAGGCATTCGGCTCGAGATCCTTGATGACCTTCCCGTCTCTTTCCCCGGCAGGATACAGGCAAGGTCACAAATCGGCGATCCCACTCAACGTGAGAGGGACACACACACTCCTCCCTCCTCCCTGCTTCCCTCAGGGAGGAGAAAAGAGACAGACAGAAATCTATTTGCATCCTTTTATTTCTGTCACTCTAGCAGTACAGAGAAATATGTCTGTACCCTCCAGTCTCAAGCAGAAGACCACACAAACTCCACCCATGTACTTCCAGTACAGGTCAGATGACACTCTGAGCTAACATCCGGTGCTCAGCATAGTGAATAGACTGCCCCTTTGTTCCCACGGTACAGCCACAAGCAACAACATCCTGTCTGGCTTTCCAGCCATCTGGAGCTCGCATCTGCATTGCTCCTTTTTCGTAACAACCTCCCCCAAAAGAATCAGTGCATGTTGTTGCGAGCAAAGCTTCATCCAGAGAAGAAAACAAACAGTTGTTATACACATAACACTCCCCTGTTGTTTCAGTTCCACCCTTGGAACTCGCCGCCACTGGTTTCCCCAGTGTACCTCTCTGGTTGTCTGGCTTCCAAGGAATGAGTGCATCTGCATTACCTTGGATAGCAACTCTCTGTTGTGTCTTTGTCTCTGACTTAGACACTGCTTCAACCTGTCCTCGGTTGTTTACAACAGCAACACATGCAACAGCTAAGTTAGCAAACTCTTTTGAGTACCTCTTTGGTGGTACACCCTTTGTAACTCTCTCAGACCTGCGTATGAGGTGCTGATCCTCTCTGCTCACTGGTTCAGCCTCTGGACTCTCAGGAGAACCAGTACCAATGGTAAACAGTGGTTCATCCTTCATCTGTGAAGGTCTATCCATTATGTGAGATTGAATTTCTTTTATTCTTGATTGTTTTATTTGATGTTTTAATGTGTTGTAAACCGCTTTGGGGGGAAAATCTTTAAAATATAAGGCGGTATAAAAATGAAATGAAAAATAATTTTCAGAGCAAAAAAAAGGGGTACCTATACTGCTCACTGGAAGGACTATTTTACTTTTAAAAGTCATCTGAAGGCAGCCCTCTTTAGGGAAGTTTTTAATGTTTGATGCTGTACTGTTTTTAATATTCAGTTGGAAGCCGCCCAGAGTGGCTGGGGAAACCCAGCCAGATGGGCGGGGTATAAATAATAAATTATTATTATTATTATACATTCCCCTGTGGTAACCATAACCTAGGTTTAAGGTATTTGGCTATTAGCTTATATATCTGAGTTTCTAACACTGGATCTCAGTCCAGCCAGTGATGCAGGACCTGCAATAGTGTAGGTCTGCTTCAAATCTCCCTGCTTCCTTGCTCAAGCTCTATGGTTTTTTTCTGCTCCGTGCAGGGGACACTTAATGACTCAGCTACCTGTACCTGGCATTACAGTGGTACCTCGTCTAGCATCCACCTCGTCGAGCGCCTGTTCCGTCGAGAGTCCACTGCAAACCTGGAAGTACCGGAATGGGTTACTTTTGGGTTTGCCGCTCGCGCATGCGCAGAAGCACAAACCGCTGCGCATGCGCACACAGATGCAGCACTTTGTCCAGTGTCCTTTTCGGCCAGAAACCAGGGCTCCAGAAAAACAAGATACTACTGTATAATGCTACCTTCACCTGGTCTGGGAATCCCATGATCCAGGCCAGCAATCAACCCACAGCTGGGCCATCTCCAATAATAGGAATGTTTCTGCAAGCACTTAAGTCAACATTAAATGAAGGGTTAATTGCACAAGGCCACCTACACCTCCTCTCCTTGATTACAATTCTTCCGCATTTCCACTACAATCTCTTTCTAGAAAGTTCCTCTGCTATGGATAGAAGATACACTGTCAGAAAGTGGAAAGGAATGGGAAAGTAATAGGCTGTGTTTGGGGGTAATCAGCAACTTTTATTCTCAGAGGGCCATCAAATTCCCACCTCCCTAAGACATGCATTAAAAAAAAACATGTATTCTTTGATACTAACAGTTTTGCTTGGTGAATATCTCTGTACCAACTGTGCTATAAACAAGTGCATACTTTGCTGTATACGAACGGTTCCATTTATAGCCAAACAGTGTTCACAGCATCATGCTTTAGGACATGATTAGCTGAAGAAATTGTCAACTCCAACTTCCAAAATAATGTTCTATGTCTCCTGTAAGCACCAAGACTATAACAAGGTTTCTTATCTTGAGACCATCTTGCCTCAAATTCAACCATCCAATTTCTTCAATCCCAGTTATCTAAGAAACCTTCAGTGGAAAGGCCATCAGTGAACTCATACCAAAAGCTCTACTTCTGATGTACAACATCTGAGTTATTCAGTTAACCAAATAGTGCAGGTTTCTTATCAAGTGTTACTCCTTTAAACGTAATTTCCAAGTGATATGGAAATGTTCGATGTAATGTACTTCACACATTGGAATTCTGTTTAATCCTGTCAGATGGCAATGGTGGTTGCTCGTGAGTAACCAGTCAGAACTCCGACCTGTCTTTTACAGGTTTTATTTTGGTGCAAAACTATTTACAGTGCAGAGCCACAAGTTCATGTCTGCCTCAATCGCTAGCAGAATATGGGAGTGGTTGTTTGCTGTTGAGAAACTCACCTCTACCTGCAACAAACTCATGAGTTTGCGCCAGAAACGCGAGGTGAACTGCCTTCCACGGTCAGATATTACCCTCAAAGGGACCCCATGCAGTCGAAAGACGTGATCCACGAACAGCTTGGCAGTTTCCTCGGCTGTCACTGCATGAGAACATGCCACAAAGTGACACATTTTTGACAGCAGATCTACCACCACCATGACTGCTGTCTTACCTCGTGACATGGGCAGGTCCGTCATGAAGTCTATGGACACCACCTCCCAGGGTCTCCCCGGTGTCGGTAAGGGTTCTAGCAACCCTGCCGGTGCCGCCCTTTCCCTCTTGGCTCTCTGACACTTGTTGCACCCTCAGACATATTCTCGTACATCCTCCCTTACCTTGGGCCACCAGAACTGCCTTGTGACTAACAACATGGTCTTATGTTGCCCAAAGTGCCCCACCATAGGGTTGTCATGGAGCTGTTTGAGGACTTTGGCCCTCCAGGGCCCTCCCGGTACATATAGTGCCCCTTTGTAGAACAACAGCCCCCCTTTCTCCCCATCTGCTCCCAGACCTTTCTTGAGCTCCCTAACTTTAGTTTGAGGAAACTCATCGTGCTTGGTGAGCTCCACCAGTTCTGCCTCCCCTGCCAGTGGTCGCACACAAGTCCATTTTTCCTCCTGGAACATTTGTCTGGCCACGGGTGGCCCTTCCTCTTCCATGTACTCAGGCTTCCGGGATAGAGCATCCGCCCTCATGTTCTCCCCTCCTGGCACATCTTCGATCTTAAAGTTAAAATTAGCAAAAAACTGCACCCAACGAATCTCTCTCTGACAGAGCATGTGTGCTATCTGCCAATATTCCAGGTTCTTGTGGTCTGTCCACACTTGGATCTTTTGCTGCACCCCAATTACAAAATGTCTCCACTGCTCCACTCGACTGCGCCGATGGCCTGATCTGAAGCGTCCATCTCCACCCTCAAAGGTTTGCCAGGATCCATGTGAAGGAGCTGCTCCTCGGAGGCAAAGACCTTCTTTAAGCTTTCAAAAGCCTGCTGCACCTCCTTTGTCCACACAAACTTCTTCTTCCCACTGAGGCAATCAGTTATGGGTGCCGACAGATGCACAAAGTTCTTGATAAATTTGTGGTAGAAGTTGCTGAAGCCCAGAAATCTCTGTACATCCTTCTTCGTCTCGGGGCTTTTCCAGTCCAACACTGCCTTCACCTTCTCCCGATCCATGGCCAATCCCCGATCTGACAACCAATACCCAAGGAACTCCACTTCCCGGGCATGGAACTGACATTTATCCAGCTTAACCCATAACTGAATAACTGATACTCTTTTAGATTCTCCAACACTTGCCGAACGTCCTTCACATGCTGCTTGCCAGTCTCTGAAAAGACCAGGATATCATCCAAAAAGCAAACACAGTTCCGGTACAGTAGGGGACCCAGTACGTGGTGCATGAAGGCCTGGAAACACGGACTGCCTCGTTGTAGACCGAAGGGCATAACGAGATATTCAAATGCCCAAAGGGGGGTAAACATGGTAGTCTTCCATTCGTCTCCCTCCTGCACCCTGATCAGGTTGTGCGCTCCTCTGAGGTCAAGCTTGGTAAAAATTCTGCCCTGCCTGACTCTCGCCAAAACATCGTCAATTCTGGGCATGGGGAAGGTCAGGGATTCTGTCAGGCTGTTCACAATCCTGTAATCCACCACCAGACGTCGCTCTTCCATCCCCCTCTTGTCCACAAAGAACACTGGACTACCCCCTACCGCCCTGGATTCCCTTATGATACCCCTTTTCAAGTTCTTATCAATAAACTCCTTTAAATCTTGTATTTCTTGGAATAGAATACAACTTGGTCCCTGGGACCAATTGATCTGACAATCATATAGTCGGTGGGGTGGTAGCTTGTTAGCCTCCCGCTCACTGAAGACTTCCTCAAAATCTGCATATTGCCGAGTGTCAGGGAACGGCCATCAGTGCCGGAGGGAGAGAGCAAAAGCCAGAGGGATTATAGAGAGCCTCCAGGGATCGGGAGAAGCAGCTCCTCTTCTGGGGAAGAGAATAAACGCAGCTCCAGTGGGGTGCAGGAGTCGGATGTGGTGAGGCGGTCCCACGACTCCTTGCCTGGGACAAGCGGGGAAGGAAGGGGTCCTCCGCTGCCCACGCCCTCTCTGCGCAGAAGGCTTTTGCGCAGAGAGGGAAGGCGGAGACTGGGCGTCAAGGAGCTTCTTTGCTGGAAGAAGTTTAAGAAACGCCCACTCACGGATTCTGCCAGCGATTGAGTCAGCAACGGGTGAGTGGCTCTCCGGACAGATAAAGTTTACATTAGCAGCCAGCCAGGGAGAGATTTGCCTGCTTGCGCACGAGCAACCCCTTGGAAACCTAACACTGAGGAATTCTCTTCTTCTCCCCCAGACTCACCATGGCGACCTTGGCCATTCTCTCTCGTGGCTCCTCCTCCCCCAGACAGTGTTCCACACAGTGTGCCGACCCAAAGGTGAGGGACCGCTGGTGCCATGACACCACCAGATCATGGAGAGCAAACCAACTCATTCCCAGAATAAAGGGAGGCCCTGCCAAGATGGCCACATGAAAAGCAATGGTTTTGGCGTGTTTGGAGACTCTCATTCTCATGGGGGGTGTCTAGTGAGTGACTCCCCCCCCCAGCAACTCTCTCCCATCAATGGTGGCGACTTGCAAGGGAAAATCTAGAGGTAACAGGGACTTCCGGGTTGGCGCCATCGGTAATGGCGGATTCCCTCTGACTCTGAGGGACCAGCTCTGCGGGAATCGGGTCTGTACCGCTATGGCGAAGCGGGGACCCTTCAAAAATCACAGGCGGGTGAAGCCTGTGAGCGTGGGACTCGGCGGGCACCTTTCCCCCCCCCCCCCCAATTTGCAAAGGAACCCAACTACGGGCTCCGGAGCGAAGCGGGGCGAGCGGCGCGGTGCTGTGAGTCAACTGCTTCTTCCGCGGAGCGAAGCCGCACAGCCGTTACCGGAGAGCACTGACTTTTTCCTGTGACAATCCGGCCACAAAAGCAACTACCCGTGAGTAGGATAAAATTGGAAATAAAGGAAGGAATAAAAGGCTTTCAAATCAAATCAAATTTCAAATCAAATTTTATTAAACGGTCACAGACCAGGTTAACTCGTACAGCTAGTCAGCGAAGCATAACACCGGAAAAAACAAAGGACAATTTCAATACAGATTAGGCCATAACAGCAATTTGAAATTAGACAGCATAAATAAAATTAAGTATTTGCCTTCGCCTGCATATTGACATTGGAAAGCTCTTGTTTCCTGCGCCTAATAGCGGCTACACAGAATTTGGCAACATTGATCGTAATTTCAGGAACCTTATCTTCTACCAAGGCTCTCATACGTTGGGGTTCTGGTACATTTTTAAGCTTTTGTAGAACTGGGGCAATAAAGGTCAGGCGTAGATCCTCGTAGTAACTACAGTGCAGCAATACATGCAGACTTGTTTCCACTTCCGATGAGCCACATGGGCAAACACGTGACTCATATGGTTTGCCCTCATATCTGCCTAGCAGCAGGGCAGAGGGCAGAACGTTAAATCTGGCCAGGGTAAAGGAGTGTCTGTACTTAGGTATTTGTAAATCAGCCAGATAATTTGCGGGTGAGAACCCTCTTCCAAAGTCTCTAATTGTGGCATGTTTATCCATTTTGCCCATATGACATTGCAGCTCTATGTCCCTAATGCGTTGGAGCACTTGACTTCTGGCTCTCTCATATCCTGCCGCTATCAAGATCTGCGGGGAGAATCCCAGGCTTCTTATCTTTTCAAACAGGGAAGCTTTCCAGGTAGAATGAAAGGTGTCTAAGAGTGTTAAAGGAGCCAAACCGGCCGGGGAAAAAATAAGTTTTAACCAGTAGTGTATCTTTAGAATCCACAACCGCGCGTTAACGGGTGGTTGTCCAACTTCTAAGCGGACAGCTATATTAGATACACAGGGGGGGATCCCCAATAAACACCGATAGAATATTGTTTGAAATGCCTCCATAGGCGCAAAATTTTTAAAACTGCAAACCTGGGATCCATAAGTGAGTTGTGGGAGTATTTTTGCAGCAAAAACCTGGGAGGCCGCCGGAACGTATTTACCCCCTTTCCCGTGAAAAAATCTTGTAAGGGCTTTATTGGCCCTTCCTGCGTTGGCAATGGCGTTTTTCATCTGTTGGTGCCACGAGACCCTTTCCTGAAAAGTTATTCCCAGGTATTTGAAAGTTGCTACCTGGTCAATAGGATGTCCATTAATTCTCCATTTGTGTTTCCTTCTTTTTTTTTGAAAACACCATAATTTTAGATTTGCTATAATTTATTGATAGTTGTTCCGCTTGACAATAGTCAGCAAGTGATCTCAAAAGCTTCCTCAAGCCAACGCAGGAAAAGGAGAGCAGGACTGCGTTGTCCGCATACAGAAGCACCGGGAGGGGCATACCTGCCAGTTTGGGAGGGTGGGCATTTTCTTTCTCCATATTTACTGCTAAAGAGTTGATGTAGAAATTAAATAGCATTGGCGCAAGGACACATCCTTGTTTAACCCCATAGTGCGTTTGGATTTCTTTAGTTAGATGGCCTGACCGGTCGCATCTTACCCTCACCCTGGTGTTTTCGTATAGACCACGGATAAGGCGTAATAAGCGCTTGTCTATGTTTGTAGCGCCAAGCTTTTCCCAGAGTCTGTCCCTTGGTATTAGATCAAAAGCCGATTTAAAATCCACAAAAGCTGCATATAAAGACCCCCCTTTTCTAGAGTATTTGTCTGCCAGGTGTTGAAGGATAAGGGCCTGGTCTATGGTTGAACGCTTTGCTCTAAAACCAGCTTGAGCTTCTGATAGAATATGCTCTCTTTCCATCCACTCCACTAATTTATTACATAAATGAGCAGCGTACAGTTTGCTAATAATACTTAATAGACTGATTGGTCTGTAGTTAGCTGGCTCAGTTCTGTTTCCTTTCTTGAATATTGGAATGATGATGGCTAAACCCCAGTCCTCGGGGATAATAGCCGCTTGGTTTATACTAGTGAACAAGGCGGCTAGCACAGGGGCCCACCATTCAACATTTGCCTTAAGAATTTCTGGTGGGATATTGTCAGCACCCGGGGCTTTCCCTGATTGAAGAGATTGAATAAGGCCAATGATTTCTTCTGTGGTTACAGGGGGCCATTCCTTGCCAAATTCACTTGAAGCAGGAAGCAGAGCTGGGACCAGTTGATTTGATGAATATAATGAGAGGAAATAGGCCTCCCATGCTCCAGCGGGTATAGAGTATTCGATTTCAATCGGGGAGTCTCTCCAGTTTTTTGCAATTATTTTCCAAAACATGGCAGAATCTTTTCTTTGGGAGGCCTCCACTAGGCACTGCCAATCCTCCCTTTGTGCCTGGAGCTTTTTCTTGTTAATCAAAGCTTTATAACTGCGTTTTAACTCAAACCAGTCTAATGGAAGCGAAGGCAAGTTCGCTGATCTATAGTTCCTGTACTTATCCAGCAGGAGGCGTTTCATAGCCATGCATTCTTGGTCAAACCAAGGTTTGGATTTATTAGAGTGTAGAGATTGCCGTGGCGTTTTTTTGTTGGTCAGATAAGGTTGTAGGGACAAAATCAGTTCCCGGAACATGTCTAATCTAGCCTCAGGAGTTGGGGAATTAACGAGGTTCTCCTTTCTAGCAAGAAAAGTATCTGAGTGAAGTCTTTCCGATATTTCATCACTCAATTTGCTGGACCATTTAATACGTGAGTATCTTAGCTCCATGTTTTCGAAACATGGGGGTACAAGTTTATCAGAGCAAAATAAATCTTTTCTTACATCCAGTATTAAACAGAGCGGTAGATGGTCGCTGTCAACCCTCTCCACCACTTTACATTCCCGTGCTCTGCTCAAAAGGTTAGATGCCACCAGGACGTAATCGATAGTGGAGGCTCCCATGTTGGATATAAATGTAAATTCCCCACTGGGTTCTCTGTCGACACGACCATTTAATACAGTCAGATCCAGATTGTTGGGAAAACGTAGAAGGCATAGGCCTGCGTAGTTGCAGCCCTTGTCTTTTGAGAGCCTTGGGGGAATAGAATGGGCTTCTTCAGAAATGGGAGGTACGTCATGGAAATGAGCATATAACGCTTCATCTGATTGGCCAATTCTGGCATTTAAATCCCCAGCCAGCAGCACTGCCGCTGCAGGAGTTTGATTCATTAGCTCATCAACATATGATTCTAGCCTATGCCAGATATTTTGGTAAGCTGCTTGCATCTTTGGGGAGGGGCATATATATTAATCAATAGAAGTGTGCAATATCTGCATTTCATTAATAATGCCATGGCCACACTGTTCAGAGGCTCCAGCTCGACGAAAGATGCTCTCAGCCTTGTGGATATTAGAATGCCTAGCGCACCCTTAACTCGTCCCCCTTTGTTGCTTGGTGAACCTGCGAGCGAAAATGAGGCAAAACCATTTACATCTAGATCCCCTGTTAGCCATGTCTCTTGCAAGAAGACTATATCATGATCTTGAATAAAATTGACAAATGATTGGTCAGTCGCCTTGTTGAGCCAACCAGCAATGTTCCATGATAAAAATTTAAGATTGGCTTTATCACAGTCGAGTCTTTGTCAATTATTAGCTAACGTACTTTTAGGGTTTGTCGCTTTATGTATCGGTCGCCTATCGTCTTTGTATGGCGGGCTATCCAGCCGCTCTATGATTTCAATAGGTGGATGCAAAGTGCTCACGTTTGTGAACACCGGATCTTTATTATGCATAAATTCCTTCTGTGGATATTCTGTTGCGGCCTGATTTTGGCCCAATTCTGTTTCATCTAGGTATCTCATTTTGTCCCATACGTCTGGTGGGGTCACCTTAGGGATATTTCTCCTTCGGGGGGGGGTGATGGAGTGCTCTCCTTGAAGGGTGGCACATTCTCTCTTGGTGGAAAGTTAATCTCCGCTTTAATCTGATGGTTACGTGTTGTGGTCTTTTTTTGGTCTCCCTTAATAACCTCGTTGCCTGGAGCTCTCTTGGCCAGCTTATATCTTAGCTTGTCTAGTCTTCCCAAGATGTCAGTTTGTATTAATGGTGGGAACATCCAGAATTGGTCAATTAGGATATTTTCTTCCATAGTAAAGAGATCCTCACCTTTGCTCACAAGGCGTTGCGGATTCTGTTTGTCAGGCCAGAATTTTGAGAGTTGTTTCCCCTTTCTAAGATTTGCCTGCTTAGTTTTCAAAAGGGGGCTCAAAGGAGCCTTATTTTCAAAGAGCCTAAGTATTGTTATCCGTGCTTTTAAAAAGGCAAGTCTTGACCTAAAAATAAACTTGGCCAGGTTCTGATCCCTAAAAGTGGTCAGTGCTCTCACTGAGTGACCACCATAATGTAGATATTCCACCGAGGTGATATCATTAGAATTAACCATTCCTGGCAGTATGTCATTTAGGCTAGATACAAAGTTCATTATTCGCTGTTTCCCTGTAAGGAAGCCCTTAGGCTTCGGGAAGTTCGTGAATACCAATTTTTGGGGATTTAGGATCAAATTCCAATCTCTTTCCTGACTGGAGGCTTGCCAGGTCTGAAGGGGGGTATCATCTCTACTGAACGCTTCCTCTTCCTCGCTGTTCGATTTGCTAAGTGTTTTATTGCCTTCATAGGTAGAGGCCTCTACTTCCGCAGCATCAGGTTTGTTAAATAGTTGGTTATCCAGGGGCTGAATTGTTACTTCTGCCTTCTCACTTGCTACTGGAATCAGCCTTGGCGAGTCCTCCTTGGCCGGTTGCTGTGTAACTATCTTTGTTTCTCTCTTTTTTCCCTTCTTTTTGCTGCCCCGTGTGGTCGATTTATTTGGGGCCGAGGGAAGAAGTTTGAACAATTTCTGCCAATGTATGCTTCGATTACTGCGGGTATACTTGGCTTTCCTTGTTGTTTTGATATTTTTACTTTTCTTCACTTTTACCCTTGAGTTATGTCTTTGCAGATTCTTATTTATTACTGGTTTGTTCGTCCCCACTAGCTCAACTGTTTTATGTTCTTGGTGCATATCTTTTAATTTTATCTCTTTTAATTGAGGTGTGAAATTTTCTACTAACGTCAGCAGTAGCCCATTTGTTATTGTTAGATAATTTTTTATGTTGGCTAGATCAGTACTTATTGCTAGGGAAAAATCCAAAGGGCGGCCGTCACTCAATTCTGTTTGAGAGTATTTTGAAATAGATATCTGGTTTTGATGGGTTGGTGTAATTTCTTCCGTGGGCAGCTGTTCCTTAGTAATAGAGGTATTTCCCTCCTGAAGTTCCTCGGCTAAAGCTAGTTCTTGCGCTAGGCTGCATGGGGAGTTAATATTTCCAGTATCTTGATATATCTCTTTAGAATAAGACGTCCAATCAAGAACAGTAAGAGAGGGGGGTATTACTTCATCAAGAATTAACTCTTTTTGTGGACTCTTGCCCTCCTCCATCTTAGGAAAGTAATTTGTGATTTTGCTTTGTCTTTTACCAGGGCCCGGGGGGCTGATTGCCGAGTCAGGCAGTATACCCAACTCCTTATATGTTCTTCTAGTAAAAACCATGGTAAAAGTTGTCTTAATATAGAGAGAGGGCAGTTTACCCCGGGTGCGACTGCCTTAAATTGGGGGGCAAGTGGGGGTGTCAATCTATATTCCCACCTGCTCTCTGCAGCAGCTTCCTGATGTGCTCATCAACAACCTCAGTATATTTCTCTATTTTGAGTTCTCTGCTTTTAGATCTTAGCGATTGTCCTAAGCCTGTAGTTTTCACCTCAGTCATGCGACCAGCGCTGTTTCACAAATGCTGCAACCTAGTCAGAATATAATAATAAAACAAAACAATGCTGCCAAAGAGACAGCAGTAATAAAACGGCTAAAAACTACATTAAAATTAAAATTGCCTTATTTAGGCAATTTATGTGCAGCTGGAAAAGGATAATAGTGGAGTTTGGCTATAGCGCATGTACAGCTATGATAACCTTGTATTTCGGGCCCTAGCTTAGTCTTTAGAGGCCATCTCCCACCGCCCTATACTGAACGAAGGATATCCAAGAGCCCCAGAAGGGAAACTTTCTGTGGGCTGGTTCACTGATTCCTTCTAAGCAGTCTTTCAGAGGCCTACCACATAAGGCAGGGCGCAGAACGATATCTAGCTGAAGCCGGTTTTCCAAACCTCCAGAGGGTCCTATCCGATACACTGTTATAGAGTTATTGTGTAGATTAAAATCTTCCTGTAAAAAACTCAGGATGCCTTCACCAGGAGTCTCTGAGAGTATAAATGCTGGTCTCCTCAGAACAGTTTGTTAAAATGGAGAGTCTTTCCAGCTACTGTACTTCCTCTTCAGCTGCGAAGCAGGAATGCTGTCCCCAGCTAGTTCACGCAGCCCCCCAGCTGGGCGGGGGTCAGTTAACCCCTGAATCTCCAAGCTTTATCTTTCTCTGTGTTCAGCAGAGCTGGGTGTCTATGGGCCAGTCTCAAAGCAGGGCTCACAGTCGTGTCTCTCCTTACCCTCCTTCTCCAGGCACCGTTGGTCGGGTAAGCAGTTCACAGTTCTGTCTTTAGACCTCTTCTCTCTCTGCTCTCTGCTCTCAGTTCAGGCAGCAGCGTTCTCTCCTCTCTGGCAACCTTGACCGGGCGGCTGATAAGGAGGGAGGGAGCAGGCTGGGACAAGTTGAAGACAAGCTGGAACAAGCTGAAGCTCGCAGAGCCAACAGGAATTATAAAAGTGCTCAGAGTCTTTAAAATGTTTTCCGTTTGTTAGAAATTGGCATCCGGAGGGCAATTAAGGTAAGGTTTTAGAAGAATAAAAGTGAGCGCCGGAGAGCGTGACTTGCCTCGGCACCATCTTGCCTCCTCCTCCTTAACTGTCAATAAAAGGCTTAATTCGGCACCGAAGCGGGGAGGCATAAACAGGAAGTCCGCCTTCCGTTTCTTGTAAATAGACTAAAGCAAAGAGGCTGTAAGCTAAAGACCTGGAAAGTCAATTGGGAAGGACTACAATCCTAACATCAAAATAAGTGATTTCCCCCCTTGGCTGCAGGAGAGGAGGGGGGAAAGGTTTGAACTATATTTTCCTGCAAAAAGAAGAGGCAAGGAAATAAAAATCCACCGCTTAAAACCTGGGAACGGGCTGCCAATGGACAATAAGACTGCCATTTTGTGAAATGCGCTGTTTGTGAATAGAGTACTTTTTGACAGCTAATTCTGCAAGAGAGATACATTGTTCCTGGTTGGCTTCTCCTGATCTTAAAGTAACTGAAAAGTAACTGAAATTGAAATGGTTGCTTATTTTGTGAAATGGGGGCTTAAAAAGAGTTACTCTTGAATGCAACAAGTCTTGACTGTTATTGTGTCTCCCTAGAGGAAGTTTGAAATTGTTACAACAATTGGGCCAGGGGAATTTTCCACTTCAAAACAAATTCTGGCCGTGGGATTGACCTTGGGTTTTATCTAAAGTGTTATGGCAGATGGAAAAGAAAAAATAGATTTGCTTCAAGAAAAAACAACGAGGTCTGGTAAATCTTGGCAGCGAAGAGCATCAGCATCTGGCCCTTCTGCACCATCAGTGGCTGTATCTGCACAATCTAAGTCAAAAGGAATGGCATCCGAAGATGTTTTAGCACTTGCATTAGGTAAAATAAATGAATCCTTGGAAAAGTTAAGTAAACAAGTAGCTGAAGCATCAACTAAAATCGATCAAAACACTACAAGCATTAATAATTTGGGACAGAAGGTGAACACTAATACAGAAACTATTGAGAAATTGCTGCAGGAATCTACTTTGACCCGACAGACAGCTGAAGAAGCTAAGGAAAAAGCAGTTGCTGTAGAGGAGAAGATACCACCTATACATAGGCAACTCGAGGACCACAGGTCGATGCTGTCTATGATTGAATTGAAGGAGAAACAAACAAACTTGAGGATCAGGGCTGTGCCTGAACTTGAGAAAGATAACCCGTTTGATTTTCTTATGCAGGAATTTGCAGACTTTTGGAAACCAGATTTGGAGAAGGAAGAATTTAAGACAGTGAGTGCATTTAGGCTTGGAAGAGGGGGGAAGAAGAACAGGATGAGAGACTGTTTGATTACCCTCCGAACAAAAGAGGAGAGAGACAAAATCTTGAGTCTGCACTTTCAGAAGACCTTGGAAATACATCAGACAAGAGTGGAGATATTTAAAGACATTCTGAAACATCTTCTGGACCTTAGTAGTAGTAGTAATAATAATAATAATAGTAATAATAGTAATAGTAGTAATAGTAATAGTAATAATAATAATAATAATAATAATAATTATTATTATTATTATTATTATTATTATTATTATTATTATTATTATTTATTTGTACCCCGCCCATCTGGCTGGGTTTCCCCAGCCACTCTGGGCGGCTTCCAACAAAGATGAAAAATACACAAAAATGTCACATATTAAAAACTTCCCTGAACAGGGCTGCCTTCAGATGTCTTCTGAATGTCAGGTAGTTGTTTATCGCTTTGACATCTGATGGGAGGGCGTTCCACAGGGCGGGCGCCACTACCGAGAAGGCCCTCTGCCTGGTTCCCTGTAACTTGGCCTCTCGCAGTGAGGGAACCGCCAGAAGGCCCTCGGAACTGGACCTCAGTGTCCGGGCAGAACGATGGGGGAGGAGACGCTCCTTCAGATATACTGGACCGAGGCCGTTTAGGGCTTTAAAGGTCAGCACCAACACTTTGAATCGTGCTCGGAAACGTACTGGGAGCCAATGCAGGTCTCTCAGAACCGGTGTTATATGGTCCCGGCGGCCACTCCCAGTCACCAGTCTAGCTGCCGCATTCTGGATTAATTGCAGTTTCCGGGTCACCTTCAAAGGTAGCCCCACGTAGAGCGCGTTGCAGTAGTCCAAGCGTGAGATAACTAGAGCATGCACCACTCTGGCGAGACAGTTCGCGGGTAGGTAGGGTCTTAGCCTGCGTACCAGGTTGAGCTGGTAGACAGCTGCCCTGGACACAGAGTTAACCTGCGCCTCCATGGACAGCTGTGAGTCCAAAATGACTCCCAGGCTACGCACCTGGTCCTTTAGGGGCACAGTTACCCCATTCAAGACCAGGGAATCCCCCACACCAACCCGCTCCCTGTCCCCCAAAAACAGTACTTCTGTCTTGTCAGGATTCAACCTCAGTCTGTTAGCCGCCATCCATCCTCCAACCGCCTCCAGGCACTCACACAGGGCCTTCACCGCCTTCACTGGTTCTGATTTAAAGGAGAGGTAGAGCTGGGTGTCATCTGCGTACTGATGAACACCCAGTCCAAACCCCCTGATGATCTCTCCCAGCGGCTTCATATAGATATTAAAAAGCATGGGGGAGAGGACAGAACCCTGAGGCACCCCACAAGTGAGAGCCCAGGGGTCTGAACACTCATCCCCCACCACCACTTTCTGGACACGGCCCAGGAGGAAGGAGCGGAACCACTGTATGACAGTGCCCCCAGCTCCCAACCCCTCTAGACGGTCCAGAAGGATGTTATGGTCGATGGTGTCAAAGGCCGCTGAGAGATCCAGCAGAACTAGGAAACAGCTCTCACCTTTGTCCCTAGCCCGCCGGAGATCATCAACCAGTGCGACCAAGGCAGTTTCAGTCCCATGGTGAGACCTGAATCCCGATTGGAAGGGATCCAAATGGTCCGTTTCCTCCAGGCGTGCTTGGAGTTGTTCAGCAACCACCCGCTCAATCACCTTGCCCAAGAATGGCAGATTTGCTCTCTGCTCTCAGTTCAGGCAGCAGGAATGCTGTCCCCAGCTAGTTCACGCAGCCCCCCAGCTGGGCGGGGGTCAGTTAACCCCTGAATCTCCAAGCTTTATCTTTCTCTGTGTTCAGCAGAGCTGGGTGTCTATGGGCCAGTCTCAAAGCAGGGCTCACAGTCGTGTCTCTCCTTACCCTCCTTCTCCAGGCACCGTTGGTCGGGTAAGCAGTTCACAGTTCTGTCTTTAGACCTCTTCTCTCTCTGCTCTCTGCTCTCAGTTCAGGCAGCAGCGTTCTCTCCTCTCTGGCAACCTTGACCGGGCGGCTGATAAGGAGGGAGGGAGCAGGCTGGGACAAGTTGAAGACAAGCTGGAACAAGCTGAAGCTCGCAGAGCCAACAGGAATTATAAAAGTGCTCAGAGTCTTTAAAATGTTTTCCGTTTGTTAGAAATTGGCATCCGGAGGGCAATTAAGGTAAGGTTTTAGAAGAATAAAAGTGAGCGCCGGAGAGCGTGACTTGCCTCGGCACCATCTTGCCTCCTCCTCCTTAACTGTCAATAAAAGGCTTAATTCGGCACCGAAGCGGGGAGGCATAAACAGGAAGTCCGCCTTCCGTTTCTTGTAAATAGACTAAAGCAAAGAGGCTGTAAGCTAAAGACCTGGAAAGTCAATTGGGAAGGACTACAATCCTAACATCAAAATAAGTGATTTCCCCCCTTGGCTGCAGGAGAGGAGGGGGGAAAGGTTTGAACTATATTTTCCTGCAAAAAGAAGAGGCAAGGAAATAAAAATCCACCGCTTAAAACCTGGGAACGGGCTGCCAATGGACAATAAGACTGCCATTTTGTGAAATGCGCTGTTTGTGAATAGAGTACTTTTTGACAGCTAATTCTGCAAGAGAGATACATTGTTCCTGGTTGGCTTCTCCTGATCTTAAAGTAACTGAAAAGTAACTGAAATTGAAATGGTTGCTTATTTTGTGAAATGGGGGCTTAAAAAGAGTTACTCTTGAATGCAACAAGTCTTGACTGTTATTGTGTCTCCCTAGAGGAAGTTTGAAATTGTTACAACAATTGGGCCAGGGGAATTTTCCACTTCAAAACAAATTCTGGCCGTGGGATTGACCTTGGGTTTTATCTAAAGTGTTATGGCAGATGGAAAAGAAAAAATAGATTTGCTTCAAGAAAAAACAACGAGGTCTGGTAAATCTTGGCAGTGAAGAGCATCAGCATCTGGCCCTTCTGCACCATCAGTGGCTGTATCTGCACAATCTAAGTCAAAAGGAATGGCATCCGAAGATGTTTTAGCACTTGCATTAGGTAAAATAAATGAATCCTTGGAAAAGTTAAGTAAACAAGTAGCTGAAGCATCAACTAAAATCGATCAAAACACTATCAGAACGATGGGGGATGGGGGTTTTATCTAAAGTGTTATGGCAGATGGAAAAGAAAAAATAGATTTGCTTCAAGAAAAAACAACGAGGTCTGGTAAATCTTGGCAGTGAAGAGCATCAGCATCTGGCCCTTCTGCACCATCAGTGGCTGTATCTGCACAATCTAAGTCAAAAGGAATGGCATCCGAAGATGTTTTAGCACTTGCATTAGGTAAAATAAATGAATCCTTGGAAAAGTTAAGTAAACAAGTAGCTGAAGCATCAACTAAAATCGATCAAAACACTACAAGCATTAATAATTTGGGACAGAAGGTGAACACTAATACAGAAACTATTGAGAAATTGCTGCAGGAATCTACTTTGACCCGACAGACAGCTGAAGAAGCTAAGGAAAAAGCAGTTGCTGTAGAGGAGAAGATACCACCTATACATAGGCAACTCGAGGACCACAGGTCGATGCTGTCTATGATTGAATTGAAGGAGAAACAAACAAACTTGAGGATCAGGGCTGTGCCTGAACTTGAGAAAGATAACCCGTTTGATTTTCTTATGCAGGAATTTGCAGACTTTTGGAAACCAGATTTGGAGAAGGAAGAATTTAAGACAGTGAGTGCATTTAGGCTTGGAAGAGGGGGGAAGAAGAACAGGATGAGAGACTGTTTGATTACCCTCCGAACAAAAGAGGAGAGAGACAAAATCTTGAGTCTGCACTTTCAGAAGACCTTGGAAATACATCAGACAAGAGTGGAGATATTTAAAGACATTCTGAAACATCTTCTGGACCTTAGTAGTAGTAGTAATAATAATAATAATAGTAATAATAGTAATAGTAGTAATAGTAATAGTAATAATAATAATAATAATAATAATAATAATAATTATTATTATTATTATTATTATTATTATTATTATTATTATTATTATTTATTTGTACCCCGCCCATCTGGCTGGGTTTCCCCAGCCACTCTGGGCGGCTTCCAACAAAGATGAAAAATACACAAAAATGTCACATATTAAAAACTTCCCTGAACAGGGCTGCCTTCAGATGTCTTCTGAATGTCAGGTAGTTGTTTATCGCTTTGACATCTGATGGGAGGGCGTTCCACAGGGCGGGCGCCACTACCGAGAAGGCCCTCTGCCTGGTTCCCTGTAACTTGGCCTCTCGCAGTGAGGGAACCGCCAGAAGGCCCTCGGAACTGGACCTCAGTGTCCGGGCAGAACGATGGGGGAGGAGACGCTCCTTCAGATATACTGGACCGAGGCCGTTTAGGGCTTTAAAGGTCAGCACCAACACTTTGAATCGTGCTCGGAAACGTACTGGGAGCCAATGCAGGTCTCTCAGAACCGGTGTTATATGGTCCCGGCGGCCACTCCCAGTCACCAGTCTAGCTGCCGCATTCTGGATTAATTGCAGTTTCCGGGTCACCTTCAAAGGTAGCCCCACGTAGAGCGCGTTGCAGTAGTCCAAGCGTGAGATAACTAGAGCATGCACCACTCTGGCGAGACAGTTCGCGGGTAGGTAGGGTCTTAGCCTGCGTACCAGGTTGAGCTGGTAGACAGCTGCCCTGGACACAGAGTTAACCTGCGCCTCCATGGACAGCTGTGAGTCCAAAATGACTCCCAGGCTACGCACCTGGTCCTTTAGGGGCACAGTTACCCCATTCAAGACCAGGGAATCCCCCACACCAACCCGCTCCCTGTCCCCCAAAAACAGTACTTCTGTCTTGTCAGGATTCAACCTCAGTCTGTTAGCCGCCATCCATCCTCCAACCGCCTCCAGGCACTCACACAGGGCCTTCACCGCCTTCACTGGTTCTGATTTAAAGGAGAGGTAGAGCTGGGTGTCATCTGCGTACTGATGAACACCCAGTCCAAACCCCCTGATGATCTCTCCCAGCGGCTTCATATAGATATTAAAAAGCATGGGGGAGAGGACAGAACCCTGAGGCACCCCACAAGTGAGAGCCCAGGGGTCTGAACACTCATCCCCCACCACCACTTTCTGGACACGGCCCAGGAGGAAGGAGCGGAACCACTGTATGACAGTGCCCCCAGCTCCCAACCCCTCTAGACGGTCCAGAAGGATGTTATGGTCGATGGTGTCAAAGGCCGCTGAGAGATCCAGCAGAACTAGGAAACAGCTCTCACCTTTGTCCCTAGCCCGCCGGAGATCATCAACCAGTGCGACCAAGGCAGTTTCAGTCCCATGGTGAGACCTGAATCCCGATTGGAAGGGATCCAAATGGTCCGTTTCCTCCAGGCGTGCTTGGAGTTGTTCAGCAACCACCCGCTCAATCACCTTGCCCAAGAATGGCAGATTTGCTCTCTGCTCTCAGTTCAGGCAGCAGCGTTCTCTCCTCTCTGGCAACCTTGACCGGGCGGCTGATAAGGAGGGAGGGAGCAGGCTGGGACAAGTTGAAGACAAGCTGGAACAAGCTGAAGCTCGCAGAGCCAACAGGAATTATAAAAGTGCTCAGAGTCTTTAAAATGTTTTCCGTTTGTTAGAAATTGGCATCCGGAGGGCAATTAAGGTAAGGTTTTAGAAGAATAAAAGTGAGCGCCGGAGAGCGTGACTTGCCTCGGCACCATCTTGCCTCCTCCTCCTTAACTGTCAATAAAAGGCTTAATTCGGCACCGAAGCGGGGAGGCATAAACAGGAAGTCCGCCTTCCGTTTCTTGTAAATAGACTAAAGCAAAGAGGCTGTAAGCTAAAGACCTGGAAAGTCAATTGGGAAGGACTACAATCCTAACATCAAAATAAGTGATTTCCCCCCTTGGCTGCAGGAGAGGAGGGGGGAAAGGTTTGAACTATATTTTCCTGCAAAAAGAAGAGGCAAGGAAATAAAAATCCACCGCTTAAAACCTGGGAACGGGCTGCCAATGGACAATAAGACTGCCATTTTGTGAAATGCGCTGTTTGTGAATAGAGTACTTTTTGACAGCTAATTCTGCAAGAGAGATACATTGTTCCTGGTTGGCTTCTCCTGATCTTAAAGTAACTGAAAAGTAACTGAAATTGAAATGGTTGCTTATTTTGTGAAATGGGGGCTTAAAAAGAGTTACTCTTGAATGCAACAAGTCTTGACTGTTATTGTGTCTCCCTAGAGGAAGTTTGAAATTGTTACAACAATTGGGCCAGGGGAATTTTCCACTTCAAAACAAATTCTGGCCGTGGGATTGACCTTGGGTTTTATCTAAAGTGTTATGGCAGATGGAAAAGAAAAAATAGATTTGCTTCAAGAAAAAACAACGAGGTCTGGTAAATCTTGGCAGTGAAGAGCATCAGCATCTGGCCCTTCTGCACCATCAGTGGCTGTATCTGCACAATCTAAGTCAAAAGGAATGGCATCCGAAGATGTTTTAGCACTTGCATTAGGTAAAATAAATGAATCCTTGGAAAAGTTAAGTAAACAAGTAGCTGAAGCATCAACTAAAATCGATCAAAACACTATCAGAACGATGGGGGATGGGGGTTTTATCTAAAGTGTTATGGCAGATGGAAAAGAAAAAATAGATTTGCTTCAAGAAAAAACAACGAGGTCTGGTAAATCTTGGCAGTGAAGAGCATCAGCATCTGGCCCTTCTGCACCATCAGTGGCTGTATCTGCACAATCTAAGTCAAAAGGAATGGCATCCGAAGATGTTTTAGCACTTGCATTAGGTAAAATAAATGAATCCTTGGAAAAGTTAAGTAAACAAGTAGCTGAGAGCGAGGGGGAAGAATCCCGGAACGAGGAGGAGGAGGATGACAATGACTTGAGGGTTTCCATGAGTCTTTCAAGTGGATTCCCAAAAGGGGGCGCCCCTGGTCAGGCCAAGGGGAGCCACAGGGGGGACTCGTCAGGAGCAGGGGAGCAGCAGGGAAACCCCGAGTGGGAGTTGGAGATCGGGGCCGGCTTCCCCGCCGGAACGGAGTGAAGAGGGTCGAGTTCCCAGTGTGACAGACGAAGCAGAGCAGGAAGCAGAGAGGGGAAGGAGATCGGGGCAAGACGTCCTGCCGGAAGGGGCGGAGAGTAGCACAGAGAGTAGTGTAGCTGTCAAGAGGAAGGTCAGAGGTAGCGAACGCGCGCCAAGTTCAAATGTGGAGGCGCGCGGAAATGCGGAGAGCCCGGAGGAGGAGCCTGGTCCCAAAGCACGGAGGAGGGGGGAGCAGGCGTCTGGGGACTCAGCGTCAGGGGAAAGCAGGAGGGAAGGAACCCAGGGGGGCAGAAAGACCCTGCGGAAAAGGAAGGACAGGAAGAGGTGGACCAGCAGAAGCCTCTTAAACTGGTGTGGAGGCGGGACTGATTCAGAGGGGACTTCAGCGGTCTAAGCGTAACAGACGTGGGGCTGCGCGCCTCGGCTGTGGAACAAACAATGTACTCCAATAAAGACTTTTGTAAATAAAGTGGACTTGGCGTTGGTCTCTTGTGAACTGGGACCTGAGGCGGCCCTGACAGCCGCCATCCATCCTCCAACCGCCTCCAGACACTCACACAGGACCTTCACCGCCTTCACTGGTTCTGATTTAAAAGAGAGGTAGAGCTGGGTATCATCCGCATACTGATGAACACCCAGCCCAAACCTCCTGATTATCTCTCCCAGTGGCTGCATGTAAATGTTGAAAAGCATGGGGGAGAGGACAGAACCCTGAGGCACCCCACACGTGAGAGCCCAGGGGTCTGAACACTCATCCCCCACCACCACTTTCTGAACACGGCCCAGGAGGAAGGAGCGGAACCACTGTATGACAGTGCCCCCAGCTCCCAGCCCCTCAAGACGGTCCAGAAGGATGTTATGGTCGATGGTATCAAACGCCACTGAGAGATCCAGCAGAACTAGGAAACAGCTCTCACCTTTGTCCCTAGCCTGCCGGAGATCATCAACCAGTGCGACCAAGGCAGTTTCAGTCCCATGATGAGGCCTGAATCCCGACTGGAAGGGATCCAAATGGTCCGCTTCTTCCAGGCGTGCCTGGAGTTGTTCAGCAACCACTCGCTCAATCATCTTGCCCAAGAATGGAAGATTTGAGACCGGGCGATAATTGGCCATCGTGGCCGCATCTAAAGATGGTTTTTTAAGAAGCGGTTTAATAACCGCTGTCAGGGGTTCAGGAGCAGAGGCGAGGGCAAGGGAGGAAACAGAGAGCGAGGGGGAGGAGTCCGAAGAAAGGATGAGTGATGACGACGACCCGAGATCTCCGAGTCTTTCCAGTGAATCGGAAGACTCACAGAAAGGAGCGCCAGTGGCCAGAGCAAAGGGGGGGCCTAGGGGGACACCCCAGGAGGAAGGGACCAGCGGGGGTTCAGAGGGCAGCAGTTGGAAATCGGGGCCAGCGTCCCCACCAGAGCGCAGTGGAGAGGAAGGACGTCAGGGATCGAGCCCTGGCAGCTCGCAGCAGGGAGGAGGGCATGAGTCAGGAGTGACCACGCCCCCATCGGGGAGCGAAGAAACGGTCAAGCGGAAAGTGGAAGGCTGGGCGCGCGCGCCAAGTTCAAATGCACAGGAAGGCGGCGCAGTAAGCAGCCCGGAAAGGGAGCCAGGTCCTAAAGCCCGACGCAAGGAGACAGGAGGGTCCGGGGGGTCAGCGTCAGAGGAGTCCCGGAGGGAGGAGACCACGGGGGGCAGAGGGACCCAGAGAAGGACGGTCAGGCGGAAAAGGTGGAGTAAGGCGAGGATATTAAGTTGGTGTACGAGGGGCGGAGATTCAGACGGAGCTACGCCGGTCTAGCCATAAGACGTAGAGTTGCACGCAGCAGCTTGGAAATGGAAACTGTAACTCAATAAAGACTTTTATAAAGCGAACGCTGGCTAGCGTGATCCTCTGTGAGCTGGGATCGGGGAGCAGCTCTGACAACCGCCTCTTTCAGCGGGTCTGGGAAGGCTCCCTCACGGAGGGAAGCATTCACCACCCCACGAAGCCCATCGCCCAGTCCTTTCCGGCTAGGTTTTATAAGCCAGGATGGGCAAGGATCCAGGAGACAGGTGGTTGGCTTCACTCGTCCAAGCAGCCTGTCCACATCCTCGGAGGTAACAGATTGGAATTGATCCCACACAACTTGACTAGACAGGACTCTAGCACTCTCCCGCCCTGGCCCTGCTCCCACGGTGGAGTCTACTTCTTCCCGAATCTGAGCGATTTTATCTGCAAAAAACTTTGCAAAATCATTGCAGGAGATCATGTGGCCCGTACTGGGCCCCGATGTCGCAGGTGGTTCCGCTAAATTGTGAACCACCTGAAAAAGTCTCCTGCTGCTGTTTTCTGCAGATGCAATAGAGGCTATCGCCACTTGGTAGGCTCGACGTTGAGCTCTAACCTGTGTCCGGTCAGATTCGGAATGAGTTATCCGCCACCGGCGCTCTAGCCGTCTCAACGATTGTTTCTTTTTTTTTTTTTAAGAAATATTTATTAAAGTTTCCAATTTTTATACAAACAAAAAGAAAAAAGCAAACATAAAAAATATTAAAAACACATAAATTCCACAACTTATTTTTCAATAACATATTTCCCTGACCTCCTCATACCTCCCCTTCTTGTATCCCCAGTTCAAATTATTTTTTCAGCAAATCCTTATCTCTAAGCATTTACAGCTTATATAAACACCTTATTTTCTCTCCAACATCTTAGATTATTATAACCTTAAATTTTTACTTATAAAAAAACACCATTTTATCATATTCCTTTATACCATTACAGCTAGAAACCACTTAATTTCAATCCAACATCATTCAACAATCCTTAATTTTACAATATTTCTGTAAATAGTTCTTAAATTTTTCCCAATCTTCTTCTGCCGACTCTTCTCCCTGGTCACGGATTCTGCCAGTCATTTCTGCCAATCCCATACAGTCAATCAACTTCATCTGCCATTCTTCCAAAGTGGGTAGATCTTGCATCTTCCAATACTTTGCAATAAGTATTCTTGCTGCTGTTGTAGCGTACATAAAGAAAGTTCTATCCTTTTTTGACACCAACTGGCCAGCCATGCCCAAGAGAAAAGCCTCTGGTTTCTTCAAGAAGGTATATTTAAATACCTTTTTCAATTCATTATAAATCATTTCCCAGAAAGCCTTAATCTTAGGACACGTCCACCAGAGGTGGAAAAATGTACCTTCATTTTCTTTACATTTCCAACATTTATTATCGGGCAAATGATAAATTTTTGCAAGCTTGACTGGCGTCATGTACCACCTGTATATCATTTTCATAATATTTTCTCTTAAGGCATTGCATGCCGTAAATTTCATCCCGGTGGTCCACAACTGTTCCCAATCAGCAAACATAATATTATGTCCAACATCTTGTGCCCATTTAATCATAACAGATTTAACCGTCTCATCCTGAGTGTTCCATTTCAACAGCAAGTTGTACATTTTTGACAAAATCTTAGTTTTGGGTTCTAACAATTCTGTTTCCAATTTAGATTTTTCCACCTGGAAGCCAACTTTCTTGTCCGAATTATAAGCCTCCATTATCTGAAAACAATGAAGCCAGTCTTGAACTTTGTTTTTTAATTTCTCAAAACTCTGCAATTTCAGTCTGTCTCCTTCTTGTTCCAAAATTTCCCAATATTTCGGCCATTTGGTCTCCATATTGAGTTTTTTCTGAGCTTTTGCTTCCATTGGTGACAACCACCTTGGGGTTTTGTTTTCCAATAAATCCTTATATCTAATCCAAACATTAAACAATGCCTTCCCAACAATATGGTTTTTAAATGCTTTATGTGCTTTAACCTTGTCGTACCACAAATATGCATGCCATCCAAAAACATTGTTAAAACCTTCTAAATCCAAAATGTCTGTGTTCTCAAGAAGCAGCCAATCTTTCAGCCAGCAGAATGCTGCTGATTCATAATAGAGTTTAAAGTCTGGCAGGGCAAATCCACCCCTTTCCTTTGCATCAGTTAATATTTTAAATTTTATTCTGGGCTTCTTGCCCTGCCAGACAAATTTAGAGATATCTTTCTGCCACTTCTTGAAACAGTCCATCTTGTCCACAATTTGCAATGTCTGAAACAAAAACAGCATTCTAGGCAATACATTCATTTTTATAACTGCAATTTGACCCAACAAGGAAAGCTTCAAATTTGACCAAATTTCTAAATCTTTTTTCACTTCCGTCCAGCATTTTTCAGTTATCTTTGAACAAATTCCCATTTTTAGCTGTCATGTTAATTCCCAGATATTTCACTTTCTTAACCACAGTCAAACCTGTTTCATTCTGGAACTTCTCTCTTTCTGTCAATGTTAAGTTTTTCTCCAAAACCTTAGTTTTTAACTTATTCAGTTTAAATCCTGCCACCTGACCAAACTCTTGAATTAATTCTAATACTCTTTTGGTACTAGATTCTGGCTCCTGTAACGTCAAAACTAGGTCATCTGCAAATGCTCTCAATTTATACTGTTTGGCTCTGACCTGTATACCTTTAACCAACCGGTCCCTTCTGATCATATTCAGCAGGACCTCCAGGACCGATATGAAAAGCAATGGGGAAATTGGGCATCCTTGTCGTGTCCCTTTTTCTATCTTAAATTGTTCCGTAACCACATTATTTACAATTAACTTAGCCTTTTGTTCAGAATATATTGCACCTATACATAGAATCATAGAATCATAGAATCATAGAGTTGGAAGAGACCACAAGGGCCATCGAGTCCAACCCCCTGCCAAGCAGGAAACACCATCAGAGCACTCCTGACATATGGTTGTCAAGCCTCTGCTTAAAGACCTCCAAAGACGGAGACTCCACCACACTCCTTGGCAGCAAATTCCACTGTCGAACAGCTCTTACTGTCAGGAAGTTCTTCCTAATGTTTAGGCGGAATCTTCTTTCTTGTAGTTTGGATCCATTGCTCCGTGTCCGCTTCTCTGGAGCAGCAGAAAACAACCTTTCTCCCTCCTCTATATGACATCCTTTTATATATTTGAACATGGCTATCATATCACCCCTTAACCTCCTCTTCTCCAGGCTAAACATGCCCAGCTCCCTTAGCCGTTCCTCATAAGGCATCGTTTCCAGGCCTTTGACCATTTTGGTTGCCCTCCTCTGGACACGTTCCAGTTTGTCAGTGTCCTTCTTGAACTGTGGTGCCGAGAACTGGACACAGTACTCCAGGTGAGGTCTGATCAGAGCAGAATACAGTGGCACTATTACTTCCCTTGATCTAGATGCTATACTCCTATTGATGCAGCCCAGAATTGCATTGGCTTTTTTAGCTGCCGCGTCACACTGTTGGCTCATGTCAAGTTTGTGGTCAACAAAGACTCCTAGATCCTTTTCACATGTACTGCTCTCAAGCCAGGTGTCCCCCATCTTGTATTTGTGCCTTTCATTTTTTTTGCCCAAGTGCAATACTTTACATTTCTCCCTGTTAAAGTTCATCTTGTTTGTTTTGGCCCAGTTCTCTAATCTGTCAAGGTCGTTTTGAAGTGTGATCCTGTCCTCTGGGGTGTTAGCCACCCCTCCCAGTTTGGTGTCATCTGCAAATTTGATCAGGATGCCCTTGAGTCCATCATCCAAGTCGTTGATAAAGATGTTGAATAAGACCGGGCCCAAGACAGAACCCTGTGGCACCCCACTAGTCACTCTTCTCCAGGATGAAGAGGAACCATTGATGAGCACCCTTTGGGTTCGGTCAGTCAGCCAGTTACAAATCCACTGAGTGGTAGCATAGTCAAGTCCACATTTTACCAGCTTCTTTACAAGAATATCATGGGGCACCTTGTCAAATGCCTTGCTGAAATCAAGGTAGGTTACATCCACTGCGTTCCCTTCATCTACCAGGCTTGTAATGCTGTCAAAGAACGAGATCAGGTTAGTCTGACATGACTTATTTTTCAGAAATCCATGCTGACTATTGGTGATCACAGCATTCCTTTCTAGGTGCTCACAGACTGTTTGCTTAATGATCTGCTCCAGAATCTTCCCTGGTATTGATGTCAGACTGACTGGGCGGTAATTATTTGGGTCCTCTCTTTTCCCCTTTTTGAAAATAGGTACAACATTTGCCCTCCTCCAGTCTGCCGGGACTTCACCTGTTCTCCAGGAATTCTCAAAGATGACTGCCAGTGGTTCTGAGATCACATCTGCCAGTTCTTTTAATACTCTTGGATGCAGTTCATCTGGCCCTAGAGACTTGAATACATCTAAACTAGCCAAGTATTCTTGTCCTATCTCCTTAGTTATTCTGGGCTGTGTTTCCTCTGCTGAATCATTTGCTCCAAATTCTTCAGGTCGGGCATTGTTTTCTTTATCGGAGAAGACTGAGGCAAAGAAGGCATTGAGGAGTTCAGCCCTTTCTGTGTCCCCTGTTTGCATTTCACCATCTTCTCCTCTGAGTGACCCCACTTGTCCAGGCTGCTTGGACAAGTGAAACCGACCACCTGTCTCCTGGATCCTTGCCCATCCTGGCTGATAAAAGCGAGCCGGGAAGGGCTGGGCGATGGGCTCTGCGGGGTGGTGAATGCTTCCCTCTATGAGGGAGCCTTCCCAGACCCGCTGAAAGAGGCGGTCATTAAACCGCTTCTTAAAAAAACATCTTTAGACCCAGCCAATTTGGCCAACTATCGCCCAGTCTCAAATTTACCATTCTTGGGCAAGGTGATTGAGCGGGTGGTTGCCAGACAACTCCAAGCACGCCTGGAGGATGCGGACCATTTGGATCCCTTCCAATCGGGATTCAGGCCTCACCATGGGACTGAAACTGCCTTGGTCGCGCTGGTTGATGATCTCCAGCGGGCTAGGGACAAAGGTGAGAGCTGTTTCCTAGTTCTGCTGGATCTCTCAGCGGCCTTTGACACCATCGACCATAACATCCTTCTGGACCATCTAGAGGGGCTGGGAGCTGGGGGCACTGTTATACGGTGGTTCCGCTCCTTTCTCCTGGGCCGTGTCCAGAAAGTGGTGGTGGGGGATGAGTGTTCAGACCCCTGGGCTCTCACTTGTGGGGTGCCTCAGGGTTCCGTCCTCTCCCCCATGCTTTTTAATATCTATATGAAGCCGCTGGGAGAGATCATCAGGGGGTTTGGGCTGGGTGTTCATCAGTATGCAGATGACACCCAGCTCTACCTCTCCTTTAAATCAGAACCAGTGAAGGCGGTGAAGGTCCTGTGTGAGTGCCTGGAGGCTGTTGGAGGATGGATGGCGGCTAACAGATTGAGGCTGAATCCTGACAAGACAGAAGTACTGTTTTTGGGGGACAGGGGGCGGGCGGGTGTGGGGGATTCCCTGGTCCTGAATGGGGTAACTGTGCCCCTGAAGGACCAGGTGCGCAGCCTGGGAGTCATTTTGGACTCACAGCTGTCCATGGAGGCACAGGTTAATTCTGTGTCCAGGGCAGCTGTCTACCAGCTCCACCTGGTACGCAGGCTAAGACCCTACCTGCCCGCAGACTGTCTTGCCAGAGTGGTGCATGCTCTAGTTATCTCCCGCTTGGACTACTGCAACGCGCTCTACGTGGGGCTACCTTTGAAGGTGACCCGGAAACTGCAATTAATCCAGAATGCGGCCGCTAGACTGGTGACTGGGAGTGGCCGCCGGGACCACATAACACCAGTTCTGAGAGATCTGCATTGGCTCCCAGTACGTTTCCGAGCACAATTCAAAGTGTTGGTGCTGACCTTTAAAGCCCTAAACGGCCTCGGTCCAGTATATCTGAAGGAGCGTCTCCACCCCCATCGTTCAGCCCGGACACTGAGATCCAGCGCCGAGGGCCTTCTGGCGGTTCCCTCATTGCGAGAAGTAAGGTTACAGGGAACCAGGCAGAGGGCCTTCTCGGTAGTGGCTCCTGCCCTGTGGAACGCCCTCCCAGCAGATGTCAAAGCAATAAACAACTATTTTACTTTTAGAAGTCATCTGAAGGCAGCCCTCTTTAGGGAAGTTTTTAATGTTTGATGCTGTACTGTTTTTAATATTCAGCTGGAAGCCGCCCAGAGTGGCTGGGGAAACCCAGCCAGATGGGCGGGGTATAAATAATAAATTATTATTATTATTATTATTATTTGTTCTTCCTTTTGTTACGAACATACCCATAAAAGCCTTTTTTGTTGCTTTTAACCTCTCTAGCAAGCCTGAGTTCATTCTGTGCTTTAGCTTTTCTGACTTTGTGTCTACACGTGCTGGCTATTTGTTTGAATTCCTCTTTGGTGGTTTCCCCCCTTTTCCATTTTTTGTACACATCCTTTTTTAGTCTTAACTCAGTTAAAAGTTCTTTAGATAGCCACCCTGGCTTCTTTAGGCACCTTCCATGTTTCCATCTCATTGGTATTGCCTGAAGTTGTGCTTTTACTATCTCCCTCTTAACAAACTCCCAGCCATCATATACCATTTTCAAAACCTTGGCCTACCCCCATACCCTGTAAGTTCTTTTTCATAAAGCTCCAAGAAATATTGTCAAAGGCTTTCTCCGCATCCACAAATATCAGAACTGCTTTAGTGTTTATGTTCACATCTAGCTTTTCCAAAATGTCAATTACATTCCTCAGATTATCGGATAGATGTCTTCCCGGTAGAAAGCCCGCTTGGTCCTTATGAATCTCTTCAATCAATACTTTTTTCAGTCTCTTAGCCAAAATATCAGCAAAAAATTTATAATCCACATTTAATAGGGATATGGGACGGTAGTTCTTAAGTTGAGTCTTTTCAGTCTCTGTTTTCGGTATAAGTGTAATATAGGCCTCTTTCCACGTTTCTGGTGCCCTTTTCCCTTCCAAAATTTCATTGCAGACTTCCTTCAAAGGTTGTATTAACCAGTCCTTCAAAGATCTGTAATATCTGGAAGTCAGCCCATCCGGTTCTGGAGATTTGCCCAATTGCATGTTTTGAATGGCCCCTTCTATCTCCTGGTCAGATATTTTACAATTCAACATTAGCTTGCTTTCTTGTGAGATTTTTTGTAATCCATTTGTTTTCAGAAAGCGGTCAATGTCCATTTCGTTCTGTGGCCCTTGTGCGTACAATTGTTTAAAGTACTTCTGGAAGCAATTTCTGATTTCATTTGGATTGTGTACCTCTTTTTCATCTACATCCAAGTTTGTGATGGTATTTAGTTTTTGTCTTTTTTTCAGTTGCCAAGCCAGTAGTTTCCCACATTTATTCGTTGATTCAAATGTCTTCTGTCTCATTTGTTTAATTTTCCATTCTATTTCCTGATTCATCAGTTCCATATACTGTACTTGGTAGAATTTTATTTCTCTCAAAATCTCCTGTGACTTTGGCTTTACTCTCAGTTTTTTCTCCCCTTCTTTTATTTTCTCCAATATTTTATCTTTTTTCTCATTTCGACTCCTCTTCTTCAATGCATTCTGTTGTATCTAGAATCCTCTCATCACGGCTTTACTTGCATCCCAGATTACTCTTTTTTCAACATTGGTAGCCATATTTATTTCAAAGTAATCTTTCAAAGTTTTTTGGGCCTTTTTGTAAACTTCTTCATCTCTAAAAAGGGTGTCATTCATCCTCCATCTAAAGGAGCCGGTTGTTATCTGGTTCATCTCCATCTTTACAGCATTATGGTCTGAGCAAGTTTTTGGGCAGATTTCCACTTTCTTTATCTTTGGTGCCATTCCTCTAGTAATCCAAATTTGGTCAATTCTAGTCCGTGTCATCTTGGCTTCAGAGAAAAAAGTTCCCTCTCTCCCCAGAGGGTTCTTGGTTCTCCAAATGTCAATCAAGTCCATATTGTCAGTTAGTTCAAAGAAAGTTTTTGGTAGTCTACCATCTTTGGTGACTACCTGTTTTTGTGCTTTATCCATGTTTGTAGATACTACTCCATTCATGTCACCCATCAAGATAATATTATAGTCCATATAGTCCATCAAAGTCTCATGCAACTTCTTAAAGAATTCAGATTTCCCCTCGTTCAGTGCATACACCCCTAGAATCAAAAATTTCTCTCCTTGCAGTTGAATTTCAATTGCCAAATATCTTCCTTGTTCATCTTTAAAAATAAATTTCGGTAGCAATTTTTCCTTTGCATATATCACCACTCTCTCTTTTTAACTTTGTCAGACGAAATAAACTCTTGTCCCAATCTCTTATTAATAAGTATTTTCCTGTGTAGCCTCATTACTTGTGTTTCCTGTAAACAAATAAAGTCCAATTGTTCTTTTCTTAATATATGGAAAACACATTTTCTCTTTTGAGGGGAGTTAAGTCCATTACAATTCCAGCTTAAAAGTTGCAGAGCCATGGTGGGTTACTTAGTTTTCCCTCCAACTGCACCGAGTTGTTGTTCTTCTTCTGTCGGTGGTGTGTCTTTCCCTGGGCCAGGGAGTCCGAATGATAGGTTTGCTATGTCTAAAATTCCTTTTCCTGATGCAGTCAGGTCTTCTCCAGATTCCACTTCCTTCTGTAAGTCCTCCTCGTGGTCTTTCAAAAACTTGTCTTTATCATTCACTGTCCTTATTCTTATTTTCCTTCCTTTGTATTTAAAAGATAAGCCTTGGGGAAGTTCCCACCTGAAGAGTATTCTGTTTCTTCTCAATAGGACAACAAGATCTCTATAATAAGTCCTTACATCCAGAATGTGTTTAGGTCAGGGGTCTGCAACCTTTAAGACAAAAAGAGCCACTTGGACCCATTTTCGAAGAAAAAGAAAACTGGGAGCCGCAAAACCATTGCGACATTTAAAACAAATATATCTCCGGAGCCGCGATTTGACAGCGGGCGGGAAGGTGACGTCGGGACGGTGTGTGACTAACGCACGCACCGCCCCCATGCGACGTCACAGCCAGTACAGCGCCTGCCACAGTGGGGAGTGTCGGGGTGCACATTGCGCCTCCTCCCCTCGCTAGTATCCGCCCCGGAGCCACGGCAAAGGTGTAAAAGAGCCACATGCGGCTCCGGAGCCGCGGGTTGCAGACCCCTGGTTTAGGTATATCCTTGAAGATCTCCACAAATGAGTCTTCAATTTCCAGAGCTCTTTGGTAATGCAGATTCAAGATTTTGTCTCTTTCTTCTTTTGTTCTTAAGGTAATCAGACAGTCTCTTGCTTTGTTCTTTCCTTGTCTTCTACCAAGTCTAAATGCACTCACAATCTTGAATTCGTCTTTCCCCAGGTCCTGTTGCCAAAAATCTGTAAATTCCTTTGTAAGGAAGTCCACCAGATTGTCTTTCTCACTTTCAGGTATTGCTCTGATTCTTAAGTTTCTCTCCTTTGTTTGTAATTCAATCATAGACAGTGTCAGGTCGTGATCCTCTAATTTCTTGTATACCGGTGGTATCTTCTCTTGAACGGCAGTTGCAATTTCCTTAGCTTCCTCTGCAATCTTTCGAGTCGAGGCCGATTCCTCTAATAGTTTTTCAATAGACTGTGTATTGGAGTTCACCTTCTTCCCCAATTCATTAATACTTGTAGTATTCAAGTCAATTTTTGCTGCGGCCTCAGCTACTTGTTTATTTGTCTCAGCTACTTGTTTATTTGTCTCTGCAACCTGTTTGGCTAATTTTTCCAAAGATGCATCAATTTTGCCAAGTGCCTGAGCCAGTAACTCTTCAGATGACATAGCTTTTGGTTTTACTTGCGAAGCAGCAGCTCCTACTATGCCTGCTGTTCCGGATGTTGAAGCCCTTCTCTGATGTGTAATGTCAGTCTTGTATTGTCTGCCGGATCTGGTAGTTTTTTCCTGTGCCGGCTCTATCTTCCCTTTCCCATCTGCCATAACAGGCCCAAGGTCAGTCTCACGCCTGGTAAATTTGTATTGAAAAGGAATTTTCCAGTAGTAACTTAGTGGCTTAGTTGTTGTTGCAACATGGTCTCCTCTAGGGGGACACACTTCCAACTTAACTTTGCAACTGTTAAAACAAATATGGTTCTTAGAAGCCCCCAATATCCATCAAAAGCCACAATTTCAGAGTCCTTAAAAGTTACTTTATAGTCAAAAGCAAGTTTAGAAACACTGTATCTTTCAGAGAGTATCAGTATTCTTTACCCTTAACGTGTTGACAGTTCTTCCCACTGATCGGCTTTCCCTATCATAAGCAGTCCGTTCCCAGATTTTCGAGGCAGCAGATGTATCTTTACTTCCCTCTTTTTTTTGCAGGCAGAAAAAAATACTCAGTTTTCTCCCCTCCACTCCTGCAAACAGGAGGGGAGTCGCTTTTTTTTTTTGGTGCTGGATTTTAATCCTTTAAAGAGTGTCTTTCAAAGTTACAGCTTTACAGTCTCTTTGCTTTGATCTATTTACAAGCCGGAAAAGGCAGACTTCCTGTTTGTACCTTTCCCGTTTCGGTGCCAAATTTGTTAAGATTTTTCTCAAATTAATTGCTTAATCCTACTCACGGGTAGTTGCTTTAAATTCCAATTGTCCAAGAAGAAATCAGCGCTCTCCGACTATGGCTTGCGGCTTCACTCCGCGAAGAAGGTAAACAACTCTCAGCTCCGCGCCACACCCCCCCGTTCCGTTCCAGAGCCTTTAAAAAGGCTCCTTCGCAGCGGGGGGGCGCAAATGGAGCCCGCCGAGTCTCCGGGTTCACAGGCTTCACCGCCTGCGATTTCTTCGGGTCCCCGCTTCGCCGCAGCGGCCAGACCCAGTCCCCGCGGAGCCGATTCCCTCCGGAGTTCAGAGGGAATCCGCCATTCGTCGCTGGCACTGACCGGAAGTCCTCATCTCAACGATTGTTTCATTCCCCTCAGATCCGTGGAAAACCACGGGGCTCTCCGGGCTCCATGCAATCGGAGAGGGCGCTTCGGAGCCAAACAGTCAATAGCCCTGGTTAACTCCACATTCCAGCGGGCCACCAGGGAATCGGCTGAAAGGCCATCAACATGGGATAAAGCATCCCCTACCACTCTCTGGAAACCATTTGGATCCATTAAGTGGCGGAGGCGGACCATCCGAATCGGTCCCACCTCCCTGCAGAGGGGATGGGTTGCAGAGAATTCCAGTTGCACCAGGAAGTGATCTGACCATGGCACTTCTTTCGTTTCGCTTTTACTTAGTGTCAGATCACCAACATCCATAGAGGTAAACACCAGGTCCAAGGCATGTCCGCGGCTATGGGTTGGGCCAGACTTATTCAGGGACAGCCCTATGGAGGCCATGCTTTCCACGAAGTCCCGAGCGGCCCCTTGTAAGGTCGTGTCGGCATGGATGTTAAAATCTCCTAGGACAACCAAGCTAGGTGTCTCCAGGAGAACATCCGCCACAACCTGAAGCAGCTCGGGCAGAGAATCCTTGGTGCAGCGGGGAGGTCGGTACACCAAAAGGAATCCTGTACTGCCCCTATTGCCCAACTTCCAGAACATGCACTCGGAAAACTGGGTCTTCCCAATAGGACGCCTGGTGCAAACTAATGACTTCCTAAAAATCACTGCAACCCCCCCTCCCTGCCCACATGACCTTGGTTGCTGTGCGTAAGAGAAACCTGGTGGACAAGCAGCGGCAAGGACAGGCCCATCTGCTTCATCCAACCAAGTCTCTGTTACACATGCCAGGTCAAGTCCTCCATCCATGATCAAGTCATGGATGGCAGTGTTCTTATGAATCATTGACCTGGCATTGCACAGCAACACTTTCAGGTCATGTGGGTATCCCTTGCTGATTCTAGTATCCATCCGGTCAGGACCAGACCCGGAGGCAGGGATAGTCCTCAGACAACGACTAAACCTGCCTCCTCTGTAATGACATGGTCTGGTCTTAGCGTAACTCCTCCTCCTACCCGTGATCACTGAGATCGGTTGTCCCAGTGCATCCCCCCCTGTGGAACATGCCCCAGCCATTTTGTTGGCTGGGACCTACTTCCCAGCAGCCCTTAAGAACAAAATAACACCTTAAAAAAACAAAAACAAATAAAACAATACAAACAAAAAACAATAAAAATTACAAAAACATAAAATCAAACAAATTCCCAGGCCCAATAAACATCCACCCCCCCCCCCACATACAAAAAATCCAAAAGAAAAATCCAAAAGAAAAAGGTTTTAGAAATAATACAACAGTTTGGCCAGGTAGCTGGATTTAAGCTGAATAAGCAAAAAACTAAAGTTTTAGGGAAAAACCTAACAGACATGGAAAAGGAGAAATTTCAAGAGGAGACAGGTTTGACAGTAGTCAAGAAGGTGAAATACCTAGGGGTTTACTTAACATCTAAAAATCTGAATTTGTACAAGGACAACTATGAAAAATGTTGGTCAGAAATTAAAAAAGATCTAGAAATATGGTCAAATTTGAAATTGTCAATGTTAGGCCGAACTGCAGTGATCAAAATGAATGTATTGCCTAGAATGTTGTTTTTGTTTCAGACCTTGCAGATTCTTGACAAGATGGAATGTTTCAAGAGGTGGCAGAAAGACATTTCGAAATTTGTCTGGCAGGGCAAAAAGCCCAGAATTAAATTTAAGATATTGACAGATGCTAAAGAAAGAGGGGGGTTTGCCCTGCCGGACTTAAAATTGTACTATGAGGCAGCAGCTTTTTGCTGGCTGAAGGAATGGATGCTCCTCGAGAACACAGACATTTTGGATCTGGAAGGTTTCAACAATGTTTTTGGTTGGCATGCATATTTATGGTATGACAAAATTAAGCAGCATAGTGCCTTTAAAGATCACATTGTTAGAAAAGCATTGTTTAAGGTATGGATGAGATATAAAGATCTGTTGGAAAACAAAACCCCTAGATGGGTGTCACCAGTCGAGGCTAAAGCAGTAAAGAAACTCAATATGGAGGTCGGATGGCCGAAGTATTGGGAAATTTTGGAACAGGATGGAGATAAGTGGAAATTACAAAGCTATGACAAATTGAAACATAAAGTACAAGACTGGCTTCAATATTATCAAATAATGGAGCTTTTCAAACAGGACAGGAAAATTGGCTTTCAGGTGGAAAAATCAAAACTAGAGATTGAACTGCTAGAACCCAACACTAAGAATTTATCAAGAATGTATAACTTGTTGCTGAAATGGAATACACAGGATGAAATGGTGAAATCAGCTATGACTAAATGGGCACAAGATATTGGTCATGACATTATGCTCGCTGACTGGGAACAGTTATGGACCACCGGTGTTAAGTTTACGGCATGTAATGCCTTAAGAGAAAACATAATGAAAATGATTTACAGGTGGTACATGACCCCAGTCAAGCTGGCAAAAATTTATCATCTGCCCGATAACAAATGTTGGAAGTGTAAAGAGACTGAAGGTACCTTTTACCACCTTTGGTGGACATGCCCGAAGATTAAGGCCTTCTGGGAAATGATCTATAATGAAATCAAAAAAGTACTTAAATGTACCTTCTCTAAAAAACCAGAGGCCTTCCTCTTGGGCATTGTCGGCCAATTGGTGGCAAAGAGGGATAGAACTTTCTTCATGTACGCTTCAACAGCAGCAAGAATACTCATCGCAAAGTATTGGAAGACACAAGATCTACCCACTCTGGAAGAATGGCAGATGAAAGTGATGGAGTATATGACATTGGCCGAGATGACAGGCAGAATCCGTGACCAACGAAAAGAGACGGTGGAAGAAGAATGGACAAAATTTAAAAGTTATCTTAAGGACTACTATAAACTTAATGAATGTTAAAAGGTTGTGGTTCTCAGAAACAAAGGGGTACAGGATATAAGGTTAGAATTATAAAAGAGGATTAAGATGATAGAGAATGGAAAGTAACAATGGGGAGTTGCTAGTTGAATTATGGACATTGGGATGCAGAGAGGGGGGGTATGGGGAAGTCCAAGAAAAGAGGTTTATGAAAATATGTTTGAAACTATACGTGTATGTTTGTCATTTTTAGTGTTTGTTTGTTTCTTTTAAAAATTTTGTAAAACCAATAAAAAATTTTTTTAAAAAAAAAAAGAAAATTTTTAAAACATTTTAAAAGCACTCTGCACCCCTCCAGCAGTAACAGCAACTGTCCTAGTGAGGCCCGTCAGGCCCTGCCCTGGGCCAGGTGGTAAGTGGCAGGAAGGAGCAGGGCCCCCAGACACTCACACAGGAGAGTCCTCCTGGGCAGCAGAGCACAGCAGTTCCTGTGAGGCTTCAGGCCCCTCCCTGGGCCAGGTGGTAAGTGGCAGGAAGGAGCAGGGCCCTCAGACACTCACACAGGAGAGTCCTCCTGGGCAGCAGAGCGCAGCAGTCCTTATGAGGCTTCAGGCCCCGCCCCGGGCCAGGTAGATGGTAAGCAGCAAGAGCAGGGCCCTCAGACACTCTCACAGGAGAGTTCTCCTGGGCAGCGGAGCACAGCAGTCCCTGTGAGGCTTCAGGCCCCGCCCTGGCCAGGTAGGTGGTAAGCGGCAGGAGCAGGGCCCTCAGACACTCACACAGGAGAGTCCTCCTGGGCAGCAGAGCGCAGCAGTCCTTATGAGGCTTCAGGCCCCGCCCCGGGCCAGGTGGTAAGTGGCAGGAAGGAGCAGGGCCCTCAGACACTCACACAGGAGAGTCCTCCTGGGCAGCAGAGCGCAGCAGTCCTTATGAGGCTTCAGGCCTGAAGCCCCGCCCCGGGCCAGGTAGATGGTAAGCGGCAAGAGCAGGGCCCTCAGACACTCACACAGGAGAGTTCTCCTGGGCAGCGGAGCACAGCAGTCCCTGTGAGGCTTCAGGCCCCTCCCTGGGCCAGATGGTAAGTGGCAGGAAGGAGCAGGGCCCTCAGACACTCACACACTGAGTGGCCCTCAGACACTGAGTGGCCCTCAGACACTCACACAGGAGAGTCCTCCTGGGCAGCAGAGCGCAGCAGTCCTTATGAGGCTTCAGGCCCCACCCCGGGGCAGGTAGATGGTAAGCGGCAAGAGCAGGGCCCTCAGACACTCACACAGGAGAGTCCTCCTGGGTAGCACTTCCGGTCGGCGCCAGCGCTAATGGCGGTCCTTTTTCCGAGCTCCGGAGAAGGACTGCTCTGCGAGTTCGGGTCTTACCCGCTACGGCAAGCGGGGGACCCTTAAAATCACAGGCGCGGAAGCCTGTGAACGAGGTGATTCGGTGGGCACCAGGAGCGCCCCCCCTTTACCGCAGAAAGAGCCTTTTTAAAGGCTCCGGAACGACATCGGGGGAGCGCGGTGCTGAGAATCGCTACCCAGCCCGCAGGGTGAAGCCGCGTCGCTATTAGCGGAGAGCGCCGATTCCTTCCTGTAAATTTCGGACTGAAAAAAACCCGTGAGTAAGACTGAACGTCGATTTGAATCTAAAGTTTGGAAATTTGGCTGAAAACGGGGAAAGTGAAAATTAAGGAAGTCTGCCTTCCCCCGAATGCATGAAAGTGAAAGCAACAAAACTTTAAAGCTGCATCCGTAAGAGACATTGTTTTTGATTAAATAAATCTGACATTTGGACTTTAGACCTCCCCTTTAGCTAGCAGGGCAGAGGGGAGGCAAAAGAGACACTAGTAACTGCATGATCTACGTAAAAGGAAAAATCCTCTGCTGCCTCGATAACCTGAAACGGGCTGCTAAATAAGACAATAGGACACTGAACTGACTTTAAATTCCTGTGAAGGTTACATGGTGTGATACAAAGTTCCTGGATTCTTTTGCTACAGTATACCAGAGTAGGCTGAGACAGTATCTATTGGAAAAGGGTTGCAATTTGTATTTACAAGCCTCCTGATATACTTGTTTTAAACTTTTTTTTTGTTTCCGTATTTGGACATTGTCTTTGTCTCTGTATTTGGACATTTTGATTTGCTCCCCCTAGAGGATAAAGTAAAGGCTGATACAGCTCAAGACAGTGGAATTTCCCATTGGGAGACGGTTCCCGTGGGAAACGACCTTGGGACATGAGTGGTCCACTAGAAGAGATAGCTACAAGAGCTAAGACTAGACAACAACAACAACACCAGCAACAGCAACAGCAACAGCAACAAAAGAAGAGAGGCTCGATTACAGGCGCAACCCCTACAGGACTTACAGGAACAACAGGACAAGAAAAAGTGACAGCCGTCTCCATGGATGCTGTGACACAAGCTCTACTTAAGATAAACCAATCCTTGGAGACCCTAACAAAGCAGAGCTCAGAAAATACACAAAAATTAACAGAATTAACAGCAAGATTGGATCTGAACACAGAATCTATAAATAAATTGGTCCAGGAAAATTCTGCAACACGTAAAATTGCGGAAGAAGCTAGAACTATTGCTGGAGAGACTCAAGAGAACTTAGAACCGATTGCTAAAAAGGTGTATGAGCATGATGCAACTTTAGCCTTGTGGGAATTGCAGAGAAAAGAGAGAAATTTGAAATTGAGATTAATTCCAGAAAACGAAGGTGACAATCTCGTGGAGTTTTTAACACAAGAGTTCGCTGACTGTTGGGAAGACTTGGAGGAAGACGAATTTAAAATCACCACAGCGTTCAGACTGGGTAAAAAACAGAACAGAAAGACTCCGAGAGACTGTTTGATTACCCTTAGATCCAAGGAAGAAAGAGATAAAATATTAAGACTACATTTTGAAAAGACCTTGCAAATTGGAAATTCAGCTGTACAGATTTTTAAAGACATCCCTAAATATATCTTGGATCTGAGAGCTTTCTATAAGGACTTGGTTTATCTGCTAAAGAAGAATACCATCCTTTTTAGGTGGGAATTTCCGCAGGGATTGTCCTTTGACTACAAGGGAAAGAAGGTGAAAATAAAGACCATACAAGATAAAGAGAAATTCTTGGAAAGAAACCGAGAGGACCTACAGAAGGGAACTGTGGACCCAACCGCAGAACAGAGGAGAGCAATAGACATTTTGAACCTTTCGTTTGGACACAATCTACCACCATCAGAGGAAGAGCAACAACTGGGAGCTGTTGGAGGAGTGTCAGAAAAATAACAAGATGGCCCTGCAATTCCTTAGCTGGAATTGTAATGGGCTCAATATGCCTTTGAGGAGACGACAAGTTTTTCACATTTTGAACAAAGAACAACTGGATTTGATATGCTTACAAGAAACCCATATAACCAGAGCTCACAGGAGATTACTTATAAACAAAAGATTAGGACAAGAATTTATCTCATCAGACAAAGTCAAAAAAAGAGGAGTTGTGATTTATGTAAAAGAGAAGTGGGCCCCAAAAATGATGTTTAAAGATGAACAAGGAAGATATTTGGCAGTTGAGATACAAGTACAAGGAGAAAAATTTCTGATAGTTGGAATTTATGCACCAAACGAAGGTAAGGCAGAATTCTTCAAGAAACTCCATGAAACTTTGACGGACTATTTGGATTATAATATGATAATTATGGGAGATATGAATGGTGTGGTCTCCACAAACATGGACAAGGCACAAAGATTGACAGTCACCAAGGAAGGGAGACTTCCTAAGACTTTCTTTGAAATGACGGAGAATATGGACCTAATAGATATATGGAGAACAAGGAACCCTCTCGAGAGAGAGGGAACCTTTTTCTCCCAAGCAATGAATACCTGGACCAGAATCGATCAAATCTGGATTACTAGTGGAATGGCTCCAAAGATTAAGAAGGTAGAAATCTGCCCAAAAACCTGCTCCGACCATAACGCCGTGAAGATGGAAATGAAACTTACCACAACTGGTCAATTTAGATGGAGGATGAATGACACCCTCTTTCGAGATAAGGAGATCCTCATGAAGGCCCAAAAAACTTTAAAGGACTATTTTGAAATAAATTTAAGGGCCGATGTGGGAAAAAGAGTGATCTGGGACGCAAGTAAAGCTGTGATGCGAGGTTTTTTGATTCAACAAAACTCAATAAAGAGGAGGAAACAGAATGAGAAAAAGGAAAAGATTTTGGAAAAGATAAAGGAAGGAGAGAAAAAATTAAGAGTAAAACCAAAGTCCCAGGAGATTTTGAGAGAGATTAAGTTATATCAAACACAGTATATGGAATTGATGAACCAAGAGATTGAATGGAAGATAAAGCAAATGAGACAAAAGACATTTGAATCGGCAGATAAATGTGGTAAACTTCTGGCATGGCAACTGAAGAAAAGGCAAAAATTAAATACAGTTACAAGCCTAGAAGTGGATGGAAAGAGTATATCCAAACCTAATGAGATCAGAAATTGCTTTCTGAGTTATTTTAAAAAACTCTATGCCCAAGGACCACAAAATGAAGAAGATATAGATAAATTCCTTGAAAAATATGGATTACAAAAAATCTCTCATCAAAGTAAGATGGATCTGAATCAGAGAATAACAGAACAAGAGATAGAGGCTGCCATTCAGAATATGCAACTGGGCAAATCTCCAGGGCCAGATGGACTGACTTCCAGATATTACAAATCTTTGAAGGAGTGGTTGATTCAACCATTAAAAGAAGTCTGTAATGAGATCCTTGAGGGAAAAAAGGCACCTGAATCGTGGAAAGAAAGACTCTCCTCCCTGGAAGAGAGGGGAGTGGTTGTGGGCGGGAGACCGAGCTCCGCCCCTGGTAGGGGGCCTTAGCCCCCTCCCCTCCTTACCTGGCTGGCGCCCACGCCCACTGGAGGCAGCCAACCAGGTGCCTCAGGGGGGCGTGTGTAGCAGCTTAATGCTGTGACGCCAGCTCCGCCTCCTCCTCATTCGTCGTCATCCCTCAGTAACTGCAGCAGTGCAAACTAGGCCTCTGGCCCTCAGAACTGCATTGGGTCGCCTGTGCGGAGCCCGCCAGCCTGTGTCAATAACCCTGTTGCGTCCAGTTCTTCCGCTTCTTTGCAGAATAAGCAGCCCAGCAGCTGGAGGGGGAGCTTCAGACAGTTGAGGGGGGACAATCCATCAGGCAAAAGACGCACCAAGAAGAAGCACGTGTGTAAGAAGAGCAAGTCGAAAACGGGCGACATGATGAAGAGTCAGAACAGCCTGTGCGCTTTCTGGGGTGGCCGCCACCATTAGCTATGATAAAAGTCCGAAGGAAGGCTTCCAGGATCCCCCTAGCATGCTGGGATCAAATTGAGAATGGCACCTGGTCTATGGCGATCGTCCCGTATGTGAAAAGAAGCCATTAGATTCTTATTGCACGGGTAAGCCGGACCTGAGAAGGGAGCCAAAGCGCAAGGTATGTTGGGAATTCAATAAGGGGTCATGCCAAAGGCAGTCTTGTAAGTATCTGCACGAGTGCGAGAGGTGTGCAGGGGTACTCCCATCCGTAGCGTGTTACAAAGGGCAGCAGCCCTTTCGGGGAGGTGGGGTTCCAGTTCCAGAGAAGCCCCCGCAGCAGGGAACAGACAATAGGGACCCTCCGGGTCTAGCATTTTCCCTGATCCAGCTCCCTCCTCTCCGCATTCTTCGATCGAATTCTTCGATCGGGCAGGCTGTCAGTTGGTCTCAGACACCCACACCACAGGGTCCGACTTTCCAAGTCGGTTAAGGCAGACCTGAAGGTGTGGATGACATTTTTGGAACACTACAATGGGGTATCCCTATAGCAGGATGTTCTAAATTTGTCCTCAGATTTCCAGGTCCAATCAGATGCGGCAGGGTCCCTGGGCTTTGGCTTGTACTTCAGGGGACGATGGTACGTGCAACGATGGCCAACGGGGTGGCAGGGCCAGGCCATCACGTGGGATCTCTCCTTTCTCAAGTTTTTTTCCAATAGTAGTAACAGTTCACATCTGGACGGAGGAGTTTCGAAATCGCCGTGTGTGCTTCAGGACCGACTACCTGGCAGTGGTGAACATACTGGCCAGGCAGTCATCTCGGTCTGCGAGGGTCTCCTCCCTTCTGCGGGCGTTTGTTCTCCAGTGCCTTGAGTACAACGTATTTTTTCAGCCAAATTCATACCAGGGACCAATAATGATATAGCCGATGCCTTGTCTCGCTTTCAGATATCTCACTTCCGGTCGCTAGCACCTGGAGCACAACTGTTGCCCGAACCCTTTCCGGAGCACCTGTGAAACGTTGGAGATGCAAAGTGATACAGGGAGTATTAGTGTCTGTCGCACCCTCCACTCTCAGGTCTTACAAGAAGGCCTGGTGCGATTTCCTGGGTTTCAGGTCTGGGGTATCTGGGCTTTCGCATAACGTGCCACCCACCACTGATGATGTTCTGCAGTACCTTTCCCATCTTGACGATTTGGGACGTGCTCCCAAAACCTTAAAGATACACGTAGCCGCCATCAGCTTCTTTGCTAAAGCCACATTTTCCTCCGATCCGTGTAGTGACTTCCTGATCCGCAGAGCTATTGCAGGTTGGGGCAGGCTACAACCCCCCAGGGCCGAGGGCCGTAAGCCAATTTCTTATGGGTTGCTATCTCAGATACGCATAAAGCTCAGGTCAATTTGCTGGACCAGGTTGGAAGCCCGCCTCTTTTCCGCGGCGTACGCTATTGCCTTTTTGGCGCTCTGGGAGTTGGTGAAGCTGTGGTTGAAGTTAGCGCAGGAGGTTCAACACGCGCCCTCCTTAGGGAGGACGTGCAGTGGTCCGAATCTAGCTTGACGGTACGGATACGTCAGTCCAAAACTGATCAGGCAGGTATGGGTGTTCTAGTTAAGCTTACAGTGTCGGCGCGGCAGGGCCCATGCCCGGTAAAGGACACTAGATGGTACCTTTACCTCAGACCGCCCGGTTCTGGCCTGCTCCTGGTTCACGGGGATGGGTCACCTTTGTTGAGACACCAATTCACAAGGGCACTCCGCAAAGCTATTGATGCCTGTGGTTTATCTTCCCAGGATTATGCGGCACACTCATTCAGGATTGGCGCCGCCACAACAGCTGCACGCTTGGGCCTGCCAGCGGATAAGATTAAGGAAATGGGCCGGTGGAAATCCGACGCTTATAAAGGTTACACTCGTTAGAATGCGCTCTGCTCCTTTACCTCTACTTATCCGTAATTTTTTACTTTCCTTTATTCTCAGCCGTTCTCAGAAGTGTCTGGATTTGTGGCCATGGTATAGTCCATTCGGCCCACGTACGGTCAGTAAGCTGTGGCCTCACCCCTAACCCTGGATTGCCACCTGGAGTGCGAGTTTCCTGGTTTTCGAGACGAGGCATTGCTTATGCCATTGCTGAGTGCGAGTTTCCTGGTTCGAGACGAGGCATTGCTTATGCCATTGCTGAGTGCGAGTTTCCTGGTCTTCGAGACGAGGCATTGCTTATGCCATTGCTGAGTGCGAGTTTCCTGGTTTTCAAGACGAGGCATTGCTTATGCCATTGCTGAGTGCGAGTTTCCTGGTTTTCGAGACGAGGCATTGCTTATGCCATTGCTGAGAGGGAGAGTTGCCGCGTTTGGCCCTCCTGACATCCTTATCCTTCAATTAGGGGAATATGACCTTGTTAGCAGAAGAAGTGTGGACTTGTCGTAGCACATAAAAAGAGATTTGGATGAGATTGCTGCCTTGTGTCCCGGAACAGCGGTGTTCTGGTCCTCCTTCCTGAAGAGAGTTGTGTGGCACAGTGTGCAGAACTGTATGGCCATTGAAAAATCCAGGAAACTCTTGAACTGTATGGCCACTGAAAAATCCAGGAAACTCTTGAACTGTATGGCCATTGAAAAATCCAGGAAACTCTTGAACTGTATGGCCATTGAAAAATCCAGGAAACTCTTGAACTGTATGGCCATTGAAAAATCCAGGAAACTCTTGAATCGTGCAATAGCCCGTTGGGTGCACTTGTTGTATGGCCGAGTCATCTCTCATGACCGTATCCGGATTGGCGACCAAGCCTTGTACCGGAATGACGGAGTTCATCTAACAGACATTGGGGATGACATCTGGTTGGACAGCGTTATTAGTAGCATTAGGGATTGGTTGCAGCTGTGAGGGTATTGGCGGCGAGCCTCTTTGTGGCTCGGGTGGCGGTTAGGCATTGGATTCATGTGTTGTGCTGTGTCAAGGGCTAGGTGTGGCCATCGCCTATGCTATCTACCGTGGGTTATTCCGTTAAAGGAATCTGGCGGTCGTGTATTCCGTCCGATGCCTGCTTGGCGGGAGGCCATGGCACGACCCTCGGTGACATCAGGGGGCGAGCCTATAGTTGGATTGGCATCAACAGGCTCCACCTACTGTTGAATAAACCCACCTCCTATAGTCATCCAATGCCTAAGCCAATACCTTTTCACTGCTGTAATCAATAAAGTTGTGGCCTTTCCTTGCCCATTAACCTTATATCACGTGTCCTTGTGTATTTATTTCACATAGCGGGGGTCGGGCCCTCGATCCACAAAGACTCTCCTCCCTGGAAGAGAGGGGAGTGGTTGTGGGCGGGAGACCGAGCTCCGCCCCTGGTAGGGGGCCTTAGCCCCCTCCCCTCCTTACCTGGCTGGCGCCCACGCCCACTGGAGGCAGCCAACCAGGTGCCTCAGGGGGGCGTGTGTAGCAGCTTAATGCTGTGACGCCAGCTCCGCCTCCTCCTCATTCGTCGTCATCCCTCAGCAAGTCACCCACCCTCCACTCCCATTTAGCTCAGGGTCTAGGTTTTTGGCCTTGCTATGGACCTTAGGTTGGTCGCCCCGGTTGTCTGGGGGGCCTGGTAGGAATTTTTCCATTTGGCATTAGGCTTTTTGGTTTTTTCGCCTACCTCGTAGCAATCGTCACAACTTTTTTGGTATTGGTGGGTAGGTTAGGCATTGGATTCATGTGTTGTGCTGTGTCAAGGGCTAGGTGTGGCCATCGCCTATGCTATCTACCGTGGGTTATTCCGTTAAAGGAATCTGGCGGTCGTGTATTCCGTCCGATGCCTGCTTGGCGGGAGGCCATGGCACGACCCTCGGTGACATCAGGGGGCGAGCCTATAGTTGGATTGGCATCAACAGGCTCCACCTACTGTTGAATAAACCCACCTCCTATAGTCATCCAATGCCTAAGCCAATACCTTTTCACTGCTGTAATCAATAAAGTTGTGGCCTTTCCTTGCCCATTAACCTTATATCACGTGTCCTTGTGTATTTATTTCACATAGCGGGGGTCGGGCCCTCGATCCACAAGCGTATATTTCACTCATACCAAAGACAGAGACTGAAAAGACTCAATTGAAAAACTACCGCCCAATATCATTACTTAATGTGGATTATAAATTTTTTGCAGACATTTTGGCAAAAAGATTTAAAAAAGTGTTAATGGAAAGGATTCATAAGAACCAAGCAGGCTTTCTCCCAAAAAGGCACCTGGCAGATAATGTAAGGAACATGATGTTAGGATATTTCCGTTCCACCTTAAGAGAGAGCAGGCTTGTGAGTCACAGAGTCTGCGTATTTCCTGTTACAGGATGTTTATGTTTGCTGTTTCCTTTCGATTTCAGTCGGTCGGAGTCACTGACTCAGAACGGTCATGTTTTTCCTTTGTTCTGTTCAACGCTAAATAAAGTCTGTAAATTATGCTCTTCTGCGGTGCAAGCTTTCTGGCTGTGGTTTCTGCTGATAAACAGTGTGCACAAGCCTGGAATGTGGCAATCCGTTTCTGAGGCTTCGTGTCGCTAACTGCTGGATCTGCCTGGCTACGGGAGATCGATGGACGTCCGGCAGCCGGCTTGGGGCCATGATGGACAATATCTCCCTGGCAGTTTCCCAACAACAAGGTTTCGGGCCCAGATTCACAGCACCTACAGGAGAGTAAAGCTGCAACAGACTGCGTTTGAGAGGTACGTGGGAAAAGCGAAAGAAAGGGAGGCTTTTCTGTTTTACCTCGGACGGAGCCTATGAACTCCGGAAGGCTTAATTGGCATGGGAGCCGAGCCAAAAGGCATCGTGATTAATGAGCTGCCACGATAAGGAGTCTTTGAAGGCATAAAGGCTCACGGCTCAAGTAAAAGCTGGAATGGAGTTTTTCCACGCTTTTGAAGCTTCAGAGGCCACTGAGTGCCCAAAGTTAAATCGGCACAATTATCAGACCTGGGCAAAATGGTGTGAGAGTTTGCTGCGTCAGTATGGAGTCTGGCATACTGTGTCTCAAGCCCCCCCAGATCCTCTGACAGAGAAATGGGAGGCCCAGAATTCGAGGGCCATTGACATAATATTCTTATCCGTCTCTCTGGAGGAAATTGCTACGCTTGCTGGCAACGTGACGGCACGTAAGATGTGGAATGCTTTGAAGATAGCCCACATGCCAATCATCCCAGCTCAGAGTCTCAATGCCCAGAGTGTGAATGCATCGGAGGTCCTGGCTGTTTCCCAGAATGCGAGTGAATGCAGGGATGCTGAGGGCACCGGTTGCAAGCTGCAGGGGGAGCAGACTGTGATGTCATCCCAGGCAGCATTCCAGCCTCCAGGGGGAGCCAAGGAGACGGCAGCTGAGAGCTCTGTTTCTCATGGGAACCAAGGTCATCGTCTTTGCAGAGGCCGGAAGGCCAGAGGTAAACAAAGACAGATGCCTGCAGATGGCCCGAAGCAGAAGGGGGGTGAAGAGCCCACGCCAGTGGAAAACAAGGCTTTGTTAGCTGGCACTGCTTCACCAAAGGCTAAAGGCAAGTCTCATGGCCAGGAGCAGGGGGGCAAGCTGCAAAAGCCCACGCCGGTGGAAAACAAGGTTTTGCTTGCTGCAAAGACTGCTCCAAAGGCTAAAGCCAGGTTTATTGTGGACTCTGGTGCGAGCCGCCATCTTTCAAAGGATAAGCACCTGTTTATCTCCTTCTCGCCTCAAGAAGGAGAGATCCACCTGGCTGATGGAAGGACGTTGCAAATTGCAGGAGAAGGGACTGTGAAACTTGCAAGTTTGCATACAACCATCAGTAATGTACTGTATGTTCCTGGAGCTGCGGACAATTTGCTTAGCGTCCCACAGCTGACTGGGCGTGGCTTTGAGATATCCTTCAAGAGGAGCGTCTGTGTCATCAGAAAAGGCAAAGAGGACATTTTGCATGCAAAGTTTATAGATGGTTTGTTCTGTATAACTTATGATGACAATGCTGTTGTGTCTAATGCTGATTCTTGTTGTGTTGCACAAACTAACAAGGTTCTTCATGCAGGATGCATTCATGATGCACATCGAAGATTTTGTCACATGTCTTGGCAGGCGCTGGCCAAGATGCCTGGGTTGGTTGAAGGTTTGAACATCAAACCTTGTAAGTATCACATGAAATGTGTATCTTGTGCAGAGAACAAGGTGAAGGTTGCTCCAAAAGGCAAGGAGTCTAGCAGGCAGGCTTCCAAACCCTACCAGCTAGTGCATGCGGACCTGGTTGGGCCACTTGCGCCCTCTTTGGGAGGAGCAAGGTTCTTCATGGTTCTAATTGATTCTTTTTCTAGGTACATTCATGTGTTTATGCTCGAGCAGAAATCGCAAGCGTTTCCTAGGTTCAAAGCATTCTGTGCTTGGCTGGAGAATGCTCACGGTAAACGTATCGGCTGTCTGTTTACCGATCGCGGCGGGGAATTCACTTCTCAGCAGTTTGAAGCTTTCCTGACTGAGAAGGGAATCCAGCATGACTTGACAACGCCTAGATCGCCATGGATGAATGGGCTTGCGGAGCGAGCAAATCAAACGTTGCTGCAAGGAATGAAAACCTTGTTGCATGATGCCAACCTCCCTGATAAGTTTTGGGGGGAAGCTCTGTCAACGGTAGCTTATACCGTTAATCGCAGATTGTCATCACCCATTGGTTGTACCCCCTATGAGAAGATGTTTGGCAAGAAACCCAACACCAAACACATGAGAATTTTTGGTTCTGACATGTGGGTACGCACCCCACAAACCAACAAGCTTGGGAAGCGTGGGGCACATGGTTTGTTCATGGGGTACGAAAAAGGTGCATACAGGGTATGGATGACTGACTCTAAATCCATAAAGTTCACAAGGAGTGTTGAGTACAATCCTAAGTGGGGGGAAAATGTGGGAATTTTCCAGAGTTACCCAGAGAAGGATGAAGGTGATGTGAAGAAAGCAGATCATGCTGAGAAAGCTGAGGAAACTGAGGATGATGATGATGATGATGATGATGATGATGATGATCAGAGTTCGGATTCCAGTTCAGTGGGCGGCGCTGCTGCTGATGTCAGTGAGAGTGATGACACAGCAGACTACAAGAGTGCAAAGGCCTCAGTCAGACCATCTGATGCGTCTGACAATGAACTGGAAGAACCACTGTTCACCATTGGTCATTTTTCTCCTAAGAAAGAGGAGATGAGTCCAGAAGACTTGCGTCTAGTACGTAGGTCTGAAAGGGCGACCAAAGGCAGACCTCCAAAGAGATTTGCTGATGAGTTTGCTAAGACGGCAACTGCTGTTCTTAGTAGCTCAGAGAAGGTGTGGGAACCTTCAAGCTTCAAAGAGGTTCAGGAGTTAACCTCTAAAGATGCTGAGCCTTGGCTTAATGCCATGAAGGCTGAAGTTGATTCCTTGAACAGGAACCAAACTTGGGAACTGGTACCGGTAGTCCCAGGTATGAGACTGGTTGGCAGCAAATGGGTCTTCAAGGCCAAGACAGACCAAAATGGCAAGGTTGTCAGACACAAAGCCAGATTGGTTGCCAGAGGTTTTTCACAGGTACCAGGACAGGATTACCACGAGACCTACTCACCCACCGTCAAATATGAGAGCATTCGGCTGATGCTCAAGGTCGCTGCGGAGGAGAAACTGCATGTTTCCCATCATGACATTAATACAGCTTTTTTGTACGGGATTTTGAACGAGGAGCTGTTTATGCTTCCACCTGACGGGATGCAGATACAGAAGGGAATGGTCTGTAAACTGCGGAAATCCTTATATGGTCTCAAGCAGAGTGCTAGGTGTTGGAACACAAAACTCACTGAAACGTTGCTTTCTCTAGGTTTTCACCAGGGCAAAGCTGATCCATGTGTGTTTGTCAAGGAGGAGGGGCAAAACAAACTGTATTGTTTATGTTTTGTTGATGATCTTCTGATGTTTTGGAAGAATCAGGCTTTCTATCAAAGCACCCTAGCTCAGCTGAAGGAGCACTTTGACATGAAGGATCTTGGTGAGGTATCCAACTATCTTTCTCTGCAGGTGGAGAAGGACCAAGCAGGTAATTTTCTGGTACACCAAACACAGAAAATTGCTGATGTATTAACCAGGTTGAATTTGGTTGATGCAAACCCAGCAGACACACCGATGGTGACAGGTTACCAGGTAGATAGTACTGCTGAAGCGTTTTCTGACACAACGCTGTACAGATGCGTTCTAGGCAAGCTGAATTTCATTGCCAGATGTTCAAGACCTGACATAGCTGTAAGCTGTAATCTGCTTAGCAGACATGCCAACAATCCTACGGTTCAGAATTGGAAAGCTCTGAAGCGCATAGCCCGCTATTTGAAAGGGACTATGCACTACAGGCTGAGGTTCACCAGTCAGAAGACTGGAGGTCTTGAAATCTTTGCAGATGCAAGTTTTGGAAGTGACACCACAGATGGTACAAGCACTTCTGGAGTATGCTACATGTACAACCACTGCCTGTTTGACTGGTTGTGCAAGAAGCAAACAACAGTGAGCCTAAGTTCCTGTGAAGCAGAATTCAATGCTCTGTCATTTTCACTCATGGATTGTGAATGGTTGATGCAACTGTTTAAGGACATCGGGGTTTCTGTGAAATGTCCTATACAAGTGTATCAAGACAATAGATCATGTTTGGCTTTGCTGAACTCAGAGAGTTGCAAGCAGAGAACCAAATACTTGCAGATTAAGCTACATCGTGCAAGAGAGTGTATTCAGAAAGGACTGATTCGGGTGTCCTACATGGCAGGAAATGAAATTCCTGCTGATCTGTTGTCTAAGGTTGTTAACAAAGAACAACTTAAGGTTTACACACAGAGGTTGCAATTGGGTGAACCACAGGTACTACAGGTTACACGGAAAGGGGGAGGATGTTAGGATATTTCCGTTCCACCTTAAGAGAGAGCAGGCTTGTGAGTCACAGAGTCTGCGTATTTCCTGTTACAGGATGTTTATGTTTGCTGTTTCCTTTCGATTTCAGTCGGTCGGAGTCACTGACTCAGAACGGTCATGTTTTTCCTTTGTTCTGTTCAACGCTAAATAAAGTCTGTAAATTATGCTCTTCTGCGGTGCAAGCTTTCTGGCTGTGGTTTCTGCTGATAAACAGTGTGCACAAGCCTGGAATGTGGCAATCCGTTTCTGAGGCTTCGTGTCGCTAACTGCTGGATCTGCCTGGCTACGGGAGATCGATGGACGTCCGGCAGCCGGCTTGGGGCCATGATGGACAATATCTCCCTGGCAGTTTCCCAACACATAATAGATATTTTGGAGAAGTTAGAGGTGGATATAAACTCTAAAGCAGTGTTGATTTTTGTGGATGCGGAGAAAGCCTTTGACAATATTTCTTGGAGTTTTATGAAAAAGAATCTTCGTGGGATGGGGGTAGGACAAGGATTTGAGAATGGTATGGACGCAATATATTTTGAACAGAAAGCTAAGTTGATTGTAAATAATGTAGTAACTGAGGAACTTAAGATAGAAAAAGGAACACGACAGGGGTGCCCAATTTCCCCATTGCTTTTTATTTCGGTTCTGGAGGTGCTGCTGAATATGATCAGAAATGACCAGCAGGTCAAAGGTGTACAGGTCGGAGCTAAACATTACAAGTTAAGAGCATTTGCGGATGACTTAGTTTTGACCCTGCAAGAGCCAAACACTAGTACGAAAAAGGTCTTAGAAATAATTCAACAGTTTGGCCAGGTAGCTGGATTCAAGTTGAATAAACAAAAAACTAAAGTTTTAGGAAAAAATTTGACAGATATGGAGAAGGAGAAATTCCAAGAGGAGACAGGGTTGACGGTGGTTAAGAAGGTGAAATATCTAGGGGTGTATCTGACATCTAAAAATTTGAATTTGTATAAGGATAACTATGAAAAATGTTGGTTAGAAATCAAAAAAGATCTAGAAATATGGTCAAATTTGAAATTGTCAATGTTAGGCCGAATTGCAGTGATTAAGATGAATGTATTGCCTAGAATGTTATTTTTGTTTCAAACTTTGCAGATTATTGACAAGATGGATTGTTTCAAGAGGTGGCAGAAAGATATCTCAAAATTTGTCTGGCAGGGCAAAAAGCCCAGAATTAAATTTAAAATATTGACAGATGCCAAGGAAAGAGGGGGATTTGCCCTGCCGGACTTAAAATTGTATTATGAAGCAGCAGCGTTTTGCTGGCTGAAAGAGTGGATGCTCCTCGAGAACACAGACATTTTGGATTTGGAAGGGTTTAATAATGCATTTGGTTGGCATGCATATCTATGGTATGATAAAATCAAGGTGCATAGGGCCTTTAAAAACCATATTGTTAGAAAAGCATTGTTTAATGTTTGGATAAGATATAAAGATCTGTTGGAAAACAAAACCCCTAGATGGTTGTCATCCTTGGAGGCTAAGGCTTTCAAGAAAATCAATATGGAGGTTGGATGGCCGAAGTATTGGGAAATTTTGGAACAGGAGGGTGATAAACTGAAATTACAAAGTTATGAGAAACTGAAGTCTAAAGTACCAGACTGGTTTCAATATTACCAAATAATGGAGATTTTCAAACAGGACAGGAAAATTGGCTTTCAGGTGGAAAAATCAAAATTAGAGACTGAATTGCTAGATCCCAACACTAAGAATTTGTCAAGAATGTATAACTTGTTGCTGAAATGGAATACACAAGATGAAACAGTTAAATCAGCTATGATTAAGTGGGCACAGGACATTGGTCATAACATTATGTTTGCTGACTGGGAGTGGTTGTGGAACACCGGTATTAAATTCACGGCATGTAATGCCTTAAAGGAAAACATTATGAAAATGACTTACAGGTGGTACATGACCCCAGTCAAGTTAGCAAAAATCTACCATTTGCCTGACAATAAGTGTTGGAAATGTAAAGAGACTGAAGGTACTTTCTATCACCTTTGGTGGACATGCCCGAAGATTAAGGCTTTCTGGGAAATGATTTATAATGAAATGAAAAAGGTACTTAAATGTACTTTTCCTAAAAAACCAGAGGCCTTCCTCTTAGGCGTAGTTGGCCAATTGGTGTTAAAGAGAGATAGAACTTTCTTTATGTATGCTACAACAGCAGCAAGAATACTCATCGCAAAGTATTGGAAGACACAAGATCTACCCACTCTGGAAGAATGGCAGATGAAAGTGATGGACTATATGACATTGGCTGAGATGACTGGCAGAATCCGTGATCAGGGAAAAGAGACGGCGGAAGAAGAATGGAGAAAATTTAAAAGCTACCTTAAGGACTACTATAAACTTAATGAATGTTAGTATGTCAAGGTTTTTAGAAAAAAAAGGGATACAGTGATATAAGATTAGATTATAGAAGATATTAAGATGACAGAAGTTGGAAAGGAATACTTAGAAGTTGTTAAAAAAAATCATGGGCATTGGGATGCAGAAAGGGGGGGTATGGGGGAGTCACGGAAAAGAGGTTCATGAAAAACTGTTATGAAACTATACGTGTTTGTATGTCTTTTTAAGTGTTTGTTTGTCTTTAAAAATTGTTGTAAAACCAATAAAAATTTTATATATAAAAAAAAGAGAGTCCTCCTGGGTAGCAGAGCACAGCAGTCCCTGTGAGGCTTCAGGCCCCTCCCTGGGCCAGGTGGTAGGTCCAATTACGGAGATTTGGTCGCCCTGTTGAGAAGCAACAGAATTATTTTTAGGTGGGAATTTCCCAAGGCCTATCTTTTAGCTTTAAAGGAAGAAAGATAAAAATAAGATCAGTGGATGACAAAGAAAGATTTTTGAAAGATCACGGAGAAGATCTGCAGAAAGAATCTGGAGAAGAGCCAAGAGCACTAGAAAGAGGAATATTAGACATAGCAACACTATCTTTTGGATTGGACTGCCCAGAGAAAGTGTTACCACTGACAGAACAAGAACAAACACTTGGCGCAGTTGGAGGAAAAGCAAAGTAACTACATCATGGCCCTGCAACTATTAAGTTGGAATACTAATGGTCTCAACTCCCCCCAAAAAAGGAAAATAATCTTTCATTTATTAAAAAAGGAACAATTGGACTTGATTTGCTTACAGGAAACACATGTGATAAGGCTACATAGAAAAGTATTGATCAACAAAAGACTGGGTCAAGAGTTTATCTCATCGGACAAAGTAAAAAAAAGAGGAGTAGTGATTTATGCAAAGGAGAGCTTATCACCGAAATTTATTTTTAAAGATGACCAAGGAAGATTTGTGGCAATTGAAATTCAAATACAAGGAGAGAAATTTCTGACAGTAGGAGTTTATGCACCAAATGAGGGAAAATCAGAATTCTTTAAAAAGTTGCATGAGACCTTGATGGACTATTTGGATTACAATGTGATCTTGATGGGGGATATGAATGGAGTGGTATCTACAAATATGGACAAGGCACAAAGACAGGTAGTTACTAAGGACGGTAGACTACCGAAAACCTTTTTCGAGATGACTGACAATTTGGACTTAGTTGACATTTGGAGAACAAAGAACCCCTTGGGTAGAGAGGGAACTTTCTTTTCTGAAGCCAAAATGACATGGACAAGAATTGACCACATATGGGTAACTAGAGGAATGGCCCCAAAGATAAGAAAAGTGGAAATTAGCCCAAAAACCTGCTCCGACCATAATGCTGTGAAGATGGAGATGAAACTAACACCAATTGGCTCTTTCAGATGGAGGATGAACGACACCTTGTTTAGGGATGAAGAAGTGACTAAGAAGGCCCAAAAAACCTTGAGAGACTATTTCGAGATAAATATGAATACTACTTGTCAGGGGTTCAGGAGCAGAGGCGCAGGGGAGAGAGGAAATGGAGAGCGAAGGGGAAGAGTCTGAGGGCAGCGGAGGGCAGAATGACAGTGACCCGAGAGATTCCATGAGCCTCTCCAGTGAATCAGAAGATTCCCAGAAGGGGGCGCCGATGGCCAGGGCAAGGGGGGTCCCAGGGGGGACACACCAGAAGCAGGAGGCCAGCGGAGACTCCCAGAGCAGTAGCTGGAAGTCAGGGCCAGCTTCCCCACCGGAGCGTAGTGGGGGGGAAGAGTCCCATAGGTCAGAGTCAGCGTCTCCTCCGGCAAGCAGGGAGGAGGAGTCAAGCCGAGCTAGCGTCATCAAAGAGGGGAGCAGCGACAGGAGCAGTATAACGGTCAGAAGGAAGGTGGCAGGCTGGGCGCGCGCGCCAAGTTCAAATGTACAGGCGCGCGGGACAGCAGGAAGCCCGGATTGGGAACCAGGTCCTAAAGCCCGCCGGAGGGAGGGGGAAGACTCGGGGGAGTCAGCCTCAGAAGAGTCTAGAAAGGGGAAAGCCCCGGCGGACAGGCGGACCCAGAGGAAGAGGGAGCAGAGAAAGAGGTGGAGCAAGGCTAGGGTCTTAAACTGGTGTCTGGGGGGAGGAGACTCAGACGGAGCTTCGACGGTCTAGGGTTTCAGACGTAGGGCTGCGCGCCACGGCTGTCAAACCAATAATGAACTTCAATAAAGACTTCTGTATATAAAGAGGAACTGGCGTTGGTCCTTTGTGAGCTGGGACCAGGGGCAGCTCTGACACTACTGTTGAAAAAAGAGTAATCTGGGATGCAAGTAAAGCGGTTATGAGAGGGTTTCTGATACAACAGAATGCAATAAAGAAGAGAACCCAAAATGAGAAGATAAAATTTTGGAGAAAATAAAGGAAAGTGAGAAGAAATTGAGAGCAAAACCAAAGTCGCAAGAGATTTTGAGAGAAATAAAGTTACATCAAGTACAATATATGAAAATGATGAATCAGGAAATAGAATGGAAAATTAAACAGATGAGACAAAAGACATTTGAGTCGGCTAATAAATGTGGCAAACTGTTGGCCTGGCAAATGAAAAAAAGACAAAAACTCAACACTATTATAAATTTAGAAGTGGAAGGAAAGAATATACAGAACCCAGTCGAGATTAGAAATTGTTTCCAGAGGTACTTTAAACAATTATATACACAAGGGCCACAGAAAGAAATTGATATAGATCGATTCTTGAAAATAAATGGATTACAAAAAATCTCTCAAGAAAATAAATTAATGTTGAATTATAAAATAACTGAACAGGGGGTAGAAGGTGCCATTCAGAATATGCAATTAGGTAAATCTCCAGGACCAGATGGACTGACTTCTAGATATTACAGATCTTTAAAAGAATGGTTAGTACAACCTTTAAAGGAAGTCTGTAATGAAATATTGGAAGGGAAAAGGGCACCAGAGTCGTGGAAGGAAGCGTATTTCACACTTATACTGAAAACAGAGACTGAAAAGACGCAGCTAAAGAACTACCGCCCCATATCACTGCTTAATGTGGATTATAAAATTTTTGCAGATACTTTGGCTAAAAGACTAAAAAAAGTACTAGTGGAAGAGATTCATAAAGATCAAGCAGGTTTTCTCCCGGGTAGACACTTGTCTGATAATATTTCCTGGAGTTTTATGAAGAAGAACCTACAGGGGATGGGGGTTGGTCAAGGTTTTGGAAATGGTATAAGTGCAATTTATTCTGAACAAAAGGCCAAATTAATTGTTAATAATGTGGTGACGGAGGAATTTAAGATAGAAAAAGGGACACAACAAGGCTGCCCAATTTCCCCATTGCTTTTTATATCGGTCCTGGAGGTCCTTTTAAATATGATTAGAAGGGACCAATTGGTTAAGGGTATACAGGTCGGAGCTAAACAGTACAAATTGAGAGCATTTGCAGATGACTTAGTATTGACACTACAGGAGCCAGAATCTAGTACTAAAAGAGCTTTGGAACTGATTCAAGAATTTGGTCAGGTTGCAGGATTTAAGCTGAATAAGTTAAAAACAAAGGTTTTAGAGAAAAATTTAACAGCGATTGAGAGAGGTTTCAGAAGGAGACAGGCTTAACAGTGGCTAAGAAAGTGAAATACCTGGGGATTAATATGACAGCTAAAAATGGGAATTTATTTAAAGATAACTATGAAAAATGCTGGGTTGAAGTGAAAAAAGATTTAGAAATTTGGTCAAATTTGAAGCTTTCATTACTAGGCCGTATTGCTGCGATAAAGATGAATGCATTGCCTAGAATGTTGTTTTTGTTTCAAACATTGCAAATTTTGGATAAAATGGATTGTGGCAGAGAGACATATCTAGATTTGTCTGGCAGGGCAAGAAGCCTAGAATAACATTTGAAATACTAACGGATGCAAAGGAAAGAGGTGGATTTGCCCTGCCAGACCTTAAACTTTATTATGAATCAGCAGCTTTCTGCTGGCTGAAAGAATGGCTGCTTCTTGAAAACACAGACATTTTGGATTTGGAAGGTTTCAACAATGTATTTGGGTGGCATGCATATTTGTGGTATTATAAGGTCAAAGCACATAAAGCATTTAAAAACCATATTGTCAGGAAAGCATTGTTTAATGTCTGGATAAGATATAAGTGTCGGAATCAAGCCTTATCAGAGGAATTGGCCACTCTCCAGGCACCCGGCTTGAGTTCCTTGTCGACCTCCCCGTCTGCGACTCAAGGCAAGATCAGGCGAGATCTCTATCGGCGATCCTCCTCTAACGTGAGAAGAACACACCACTCTTCCCCTCCTCCCTGCCATTCCCAGGGAGGGGAAAGAGACAGACAGAAATGTATTTACATGCCTTTATTTCTGTCCTTTTCAGCAGTACAGAGAAACGTGTCTGTACTCTCTAAACACCAACAGCAGAGAGAGAAAACTCCTCCCCTGTACTTCCAGTACAGGTCAGATGACACTTTGAGCTAACATCCGGTGCTCAGTACAGTGAATAGACTGTCCCTTTGTTCCCACGGTACAGTCCCAAGCATCAACATCCTGTTTGGCTTTCCAGCCATCTGGAGCTCGCTGCTGCATTGCTCCTTTTTCGTAACATACTCCCCCAAAAGAATCAATGCGTGTTGTTGCGAGCAAAGCTTGATCCAGAGAAGAAAACAAACAGTTGTTATACACATAACACTCCCCTGTTGTTTCAGTTCCACCCTTGGAACTCCCCGCCACTGGTTTCCCCAGTGTACCTTTCTGGTTGTCTGGCTTCCAAGGAATGAGTGCATCTGCATTACCTTGGCTAGCAACTCTCTGTTGTGTCTTTGTCTCTGACTTAGACACAGCTTCAACCTGTCCTTGGTTGTGTACAACAGCAACACATGCAACAGCTAAGTTAGCAAACTCTTTTGAGTACCTCTTTGGTGGTACACCCTTTGTAACTCTCTCAGACCTGCGTATGAGGTGCTGATCCTCTCTGCTCACTGGTTCAGCCTCTGGACTCTTAGGAGAACCAGTACCAATGGTTAACAGTGGTTCATCCTTCATCTGTGAAGGTCTATCCATTATGTGAGATTTCCTCTCAATGACTGTGTCAACCGAGCTCTTTGAGCTATCACTGTCATCACTCTCAGTACCACTGTAATCAGTAAAATCATCATCATCATCCGAATCGTCCCCTGTGGGAAATGTGTGAACAATTACTCTCTCCTGTTCAGGAGCACTCTCTAGAAATTTTGTGAGAATCACCTGACCAGATTCAGACAAAATTACTCTGTAGAGACCCTTTTCATATCCCACAAAAATGCCTCTGGCATTCTTTACTCCACCTGGAGCTTCTATCTTCACATGAGACCCAAAAACCTTGAAATGGGCAACAGAAGGTTTTCTATGGAACAGCTTCTCAAAAGGAGAACTTCCCAACTCTTTTGAAACCTTTCTCAACCACGTGTAACAATAACACATTAGCGCCTCCGCCCAGAACTCATGTGGTAGATGTGAACTCAGCAATTGCGCATTCATTCCCTTTTGCAATTCTTTCTTCACCCGTACACAGACACCCCTGTTCCATGCTTCCGCTGAAACAGCAACCTTGTGCCTTATCCCTTTCTTCTGCAGGAACTCCTGAAAAGCCTGTAAAAGAAAAATTTGCTTCTCATCTGTGAAAAGACAATCAATGTTAGCATCATGCACATTTTTAACCTTGTCACAAAACTCTTTAAACATTTCTAAGGCTTCTTGTGGTTTCTCTAACACATAAATCCAGACAAAATTAGAGAAATGATCCACACACACAAGATAAAATCTTGCATTGCCTCTAGATGGTGCTAGAGGACCAATCACATCAGCATACACCCGCTGAAAAGCCCTGTCGACCCTTGTGGTCACATTCCTGGTGTCCGTCTTGGTCACACCTGCAAGAGAGATCATGTTAGAATCAGAAGAATTACATTTCATGTAATCACTTTGATCAAAAGTCAACAAATACAGTCCATCTTTCTCTTTGGCAGAAAGATACAACTCTCCATCTTTGAAGATCTTGCAGCTTTCAGCATCATAGGACAGTTTCAGTCCTTTCTTTGCAATCTGCGAAATACTCAGCAGATTGAACTTCAACGCAGGAACCGAATACACATTGTCTATAGTCAAATTCAGACTCTCAAGATACACAGTCCCAAACCCGGTCGCTTCCAGCTCCTGACCGTTGGCCTGTTGCACAGTGAAGCTTTGCTTCTTAAAAGTCGAAAACAGACCTCTGTGTGGACTGAGGTGCTGTGTACACCCAGTGTCCAGAACAAATGAGTTCTCCACTTCTGGTGTGGCTTTTAGTGCCATCAAAGCCATCGCAGGTCTCACCTGAGACTTGGTACAACATTTGCTTGATGCTTCAGGCGTTGCAGAGCACCCCTTGGCTCTGTTTTGCCGACGCGGCTTCTTACAGCTCCGCTGAAGATGCCCAGTCTGTCCACAATTGTAACAGTGGACAACGTTCAAAGCTACAGCATGCTCTCCAGTAGCAACATCAGTGGGGGAATTAGAACTCCGTTCCTCCCTCCTTCTGTCAGCAACATCCACTGTAGCTTGAACAGGAACAGCAACAGTTCCTTCACTCCCCCATCTGGGGTCAAAGCTCTCCTCAGCTTTCGATGAGCTCTTAGGAACTTGGCCAGCATCATCTTGGCTCACCCCTTCTGGGGTAGTTATCCATCCAGACCATGATGAATAACTGTCTCTAGTCAGGGGAGATGAGTAAGGCAAGTCTCCCCCCTTCTTGGCATCCATTTTGAACCCAAGCCTCAGCTCTCACTCTTGAGCCTGTAAAATCCAAAAGTCTTTGCTGGGTTGTTTACTGCCTACTCTGGCAGGCAAACTGCAAGCTGTTTCTCAGTCCTTGCACAGCAGCGAAGATAGCCAAAACAACTTTCTCTTCCCAGGCTCTCTCTGAGCCAGCCCCTTACTGACGGTCGTTGCTTAGCAACTGTGCATTCCAATCTTTGAACAGGAAATCTTATCAACCACAAGAATTCCTGGTATGCAGGCCGAGCTTCCAAGCTGCAGGCCTCCTCTATCAGAGCTGTTTTTTCCCCCAAACGCAGCTCCCGTGAACCAGAGAATGAATCAATCTGCGTTCACACTTTTAGCCTGAAATTCAGCATACCTTGGGGCTCCGTTGCTGGCATTCACCTTGTCTCGATGTCCAGCCGTCTGTTCAGCTTCTGGCTGCACGCAGACGTTATCTTCTTTCATTTGGTGCAGAGGATGACAAACGATCCATCTACCTCTCATGCTGATTCCCATGGATCAGTAACCATCAGCGTCTGCTACCAGTTGTCGGAATCAAGCCTTATCAGAGGAATTGGCCACTCTCCAGGCACCCGGCTTGAGTTCCTCGTCGACCTCCCCGTCTGCGACTCCCAGCAAGATCAGGCGAGATCTCTATCGGCGATCTTCCTCTAACATGAGAAGAACACACCACTCTTCCCCTCCTCCCTGCCATTCCCAGGGAGGGGAAAGAGACAGACAGAAATGTATTTACATGCCTTTATTTCTGTCCTTTTCAGCAGTACAGAGAAACGTGTCTGTACTCTCTAAACACCAACAGCAGAGAGAGAAAACTCCTCCCCTGTACTTCCAGTACAGGTCAGATGACACTTTGAGCTAACATCTGGTGCTCAGTACAGTGAATAGACTGTCTCTTTGTTCCCACAGTACAGTCCCAAGGATCAACATCCTGTTTGGCTTTGCAGCCATCTGGAGCTCGCTGCTGCATTGCTCCTTTTTCATAACAATAAGGACCTACTTGAAAATAAAACCCCAAGGTGGTTGTCACCGATGGAAGCGAAGACTCAGAAAAAGCTCAATATGGAGGCCAAATGGCTGAAATATTGGGAAATTTTGGAACAAGAGGGAGAGAAATTGAAATTGCAGAGCTTTGAAAAACTAAAAAACAAAGTGCGAGATTGGCTTCATTATTATCAGATAATGGAGGCATACAATTTGGACAAGAAAATTGGCTTCCAGGTGGAAAAATCAAAATTGGAAACAGAACTGTTAGATCCCAAAACCAAAATTCTGTCAAAGATGTATAACTTGCTGTTGAAATGGAATACTCAGGATGAAACGGTGAAATCTGCTATGATTAAATGGGCACAAGATGTTGGACATAACATAATGATAGCTGACTGGGAACAGTTATGGACCACAGGTATGAAGTTCACGGCATGTAATGCCTTAAGAGAGAATATTATGAAAATCATATACAGGTGGTACATGACACCAGTCAAGCTTGCAAAAATCTATCATTTGCCCGATAATAAATGTTGGAAATGTAAAGAAACTGAAGGTACATTCTTTCACCTTTGGTGGACGTGCCCAAGGATTAAGGCTTTCTGGGAGATGATCTATAATGAAATAAAAAAGGTATTTAAATATACCTTTCTGAAGAAACCAGAGGCCTTTCTCCTGGGCATGGTTGGCCAATTGGTGTCAAAGAAGGATAGAACTTTCTTTATGTATGCTACAACAGCAGCAAGAATACTTATTGCAAAGTATTGGAAGACACAAGATCTACCCACCCTGGAAGAATGGCAGATGAAGGTGATGGAGTATATGGAACTGGCGGAAATGACCGGCAGAATCCGAGACCAGGGAGAAGAGTCGGTGGAAGAAGATTGGAAGAAATTTAAAGACTATTTACAGAAATATTGCAAAATTAATGAATGTTAGAATGATGTCGGAATGAAGTTAAGTGGTTTTTAGCAGCAATGTTATAAAGGAATATGTAAAAATGGATTGTTAACAGGTGATAATCTAAAGTTATAATATATTAAGATAAAGGATTAAGATAAAAACAAAGAGGGAAAGGATTTGCTGAATCAACTAATTGAACTGGAATACAAAAAAGGGAGGTGTGAGGAGGTCAGGGAAACAAGCAAAAGAAAGACAAGATATGGAAAGATTGATTTGTTTTTAACTGTTTTTATTTTTTTGTACTTTGTATTTTCCTTTTTCTTTTTTCTTTTTCTTATTTTTGTAACATTTTGAAACTTTAATAAATATCTTTAAAAATAAATAAATAGAGGTAACAGGTGCAACTGGTGCTCCAAGGCAAAGTCTCTGCTGAAAACAATTCACACTCGCTCCAGAATTGATTAACGCCTGCAGTTCCATCAGGTGGCCATTAGGGAGCTCCAGCACCACCTTGACTGCTATGCCCACCTTGGGGGGACACGGTCAGGGCCCTTCTACTGGTTGCCTGCCTGACTGCTGCCCCTGTTTACCGGCAGCAAGGCATTTTCATTTCCCTGCTCCTTAGGATTCCCTCCTTCTGTTAGGATATTTCCGTTCCACCTTAAAAGGGAGCAGGCTGTGAGTCACAGAGTCTGCGTATTTCCTGTTGCACAGGATGTTTATGTTTTTCAGTTGCTTTCGTTTCTCCTCTTCGTGCCTGAACGCTGTAGCAGGCGGTCATGTCTTTTCTTTGTTCTGACCAACGTTGAATAAACTGTAAATATGCTCTCCTGCTGTGCATCTTTTGCTGCGTGAAGTCTGCTGAAAGAGTGTGCACCAGCCTAAGAATGTGGCAAGCTATTTCTGAGGCTTCGTGTCGCTAATTGCTGATACTGCGTGACTGCGTGACTACGGGAGATCGATGGATCGTCCGGCAGCCGGCTTGGGGGCTCAGATGGACTTTATCTCCCTGGCAGTATCCCAACAACAGGTTTCGGGCCCAGATTCACGGCACTTACAGGAGAGTAAGGCTGCGAAAGACTGCTGAGGTATGTGCAAAAGCAAAAGCACATGAGGCTTTTCTGTGGGCCGCGGCAAGAGTCTCTGAACTCCGGCTGGCTAATAGGTCTGGGAGCGCCGCCAGAGAATTCGTGATTAATGAGCTGCTGAGATAAGAGGTCTTTGAAGGCATAAAGGGCTCACGGCTCAAGTGAATAGCTGAGATGGATCTTTTACAATCCTCAGAAGCTGCTCCGTGTCCACTAAAGCTAAATGGCCACAACTATCAGACCTGGGCAAGGTACTGTGAGGGCCAGATGAGAAAGCTTGGAGTGTGGAATACCATTTCTGAGAATCCCCCAGCCCCTGTGACAGATGAGTGGAAGGCACAGGATTTGAGAGCCATGGGGATAATTTTGCTCTCAGTAGCTCCTGAAGAGTTAATCACCCTGGCTGGCAAGGCCAGTGCCCGTGAGATGTGGGACGGGCTTAAAGCCTGTCATCTCCGACAAGAGGCTGGGTCTGTGTTGCTTTATTTCAGAAAACTGCACAGGAAGCGTTTGGAGCCAGGGGAAGACCTTAGAGCCCACGTTTTACATTTGCAGCATCTCAGACAGGAATTGGCTCAGAGAGGTTTCAATATGCCTGAGTCACTGTTTGCAATTCTCATCCTGGACTCCCTGGATGAAAGCTACCATGCCGTGGCAAGTCAGCTGGCGACCCTCCCAGCGCAAGACCTCACTGCTACAAGGGTCTTGGCGACTTTGCAAAACGAATATGATAGGAGAAATGCAGCTGAGTCGGCTTGTGCGCTTCAGGGGGAGCAATGTGGGACAGCATTCCAGCCTCCAGGGGGAGCCAAAGCGTTGGCAGCTGTGAAGTGCTGGAACTGTGGGAACCAAGGTCATACTCAGACGTTTTGTCCAAAGACTGGAAATAAACAAAGGAAAAAGCCTGCAGATGGCCCGAAGCAGAAGGGGGATGGAAAGCCCAAGCCAGGGAAAAACAAGGCTTTGTTTGCTGGCACTGCTTCACCAAAGGCTAAAGGCAAGTTTGGTGGCCAGGAGCAGGGGGGCAAGCAGCAAAAGCCCACGCCGGTGGAAAACAAGGTTTTGCTTTCCAGAAAAGCTGCTCCAAAGGCCAACGCCAGGTTTATTGTGGACTCTGGCACCAGCTACCATTTGTCGAAGGATAAGCACCTGTTTATCTCCTTCACACCTCAAGATGGTGAGATCCACCTGGCTGATGGAAGGACGTTGCAAATTGCAGGAAAAGGGACTGTGAAACTTGCAAGTCTGCACACTACCATCAGAGATGTACTTTTTGTTCCAGGTGCTGCGGACAATTTGCTCAGTGTCCCACAGCTGATTGTACGTGGTTTTGAGGTTTCCTTCAAGAGGAGCGTCTGTGTCATCAGGAAAGGCAAAGAGGACATTTTGCATGCAAAGTTTATGGATGGCTTATTCTGTATAACTTATGATGACAGTGCTGTTGCTGTGTCTAATGCTGATTCTTGTTGTGTTGCACAAACTAACAAAGTTCTTCATGCAGGATGCATTCACAATGCACATCGAAGATTTTGTCACCTCTCTTGGCAAGCACTGGCCAAGATGCCTGGGTTGGTTGAAGGTTTGAACATCAAACCCTGTAAATTTCACATGAAGTGTGTATCTTGTGCAGAGAACAAGGTGAAGGTTGCGCCAAAAGGCAAGGAGTCTAGCAGGCAGGCTTCCAAACCCTACCAGCTAGTGCACGCAGACCTGGTTGGTCCTCTTGCGCCCTCTTTGGGAGGAGCAAGGTACTTCATGGTTCTAATTGATTCTTTTTCCAGGTACATTCATGTATTTATGCTCGAGCAGAAATCGCAAGCGTTTCCTAGGTTCAAAGCATTCTGTGCTTGGTTGGAGAATGCTCACGGTAAACGTATCGGCTGTCTGTTTACTGATCGAGGCAGGGAGTTCACTTCTCAGCAGTTTGAAGCTTTCCTGACTGAGAAGGGAATCCAGCATGACTTGTCAACGCCTAGATCGCCATGGATGAATGGGCTTGCGGAGCGAGCAAATCAAACGTTGCTGCAAGGACTAAAAACATTGTTGCATGATGCCAACCTCACTGAGAAGTTTTGGGGGGAAGCTCTGTCGACGTTTGTTTATTCTTTTAACAGGAGACTGTCATCACCTATTGGTTGTACTCCCTACGAGAAGATGTTTGGTAAGAAACCGAACGTCAAGCACATGAGAATCTTTGGTTCTGACATGTGGGTACACACCCCACAAAGCAACAAGCTTGGGAAGCGTGGGGCACATGGTTTGTTCATGGGGTACGAAAAAGGTGCATACAGGGTATGGATGACTGACTCTAAATCCATTAAGTTCACAAGGAGTGTTGAGTACAATCCTAAGTGGGGGGAAAATGTGGGAATTTTCCAGAGTTACCCAGAGGAAGATGTAGGTGATGTGAAGAAAGCAGATCATGCTGAGGAAGCTGAGGAAGCTGAGGAAACTGAGGATGATGATGATGATCAGAGTTCGGATTCCAGTTCAGTGGGCGGCGCTGCTGCTGGTGTCAGTGACAGTGATGACACAGCAGACTACAAGAGCGCAAAGGCCTCAGTCAGACCATCTGATGCGTCTGACAATGAACTGGAAGAACCACTGTTCACCATTGGTCACTTTTCTCCTAAGAAGGAGGAGATGAGTCCAGAAGACTTGCATCTTGTACGCAGGTCTGAGAGAGCCACGAAGGGCAGGCCTCCAAAGAGATTTGCTGATGAGTTTGCTAAGACGGCAACTGCTGTTCTTAGTAGCTCAGAGAAGGTGTGGGAACCTTGGTTGCCAGAGGTTTTTCACAGGTACCAGGACAGGATTACCACGAGACCTACTCACCCACCGTCAAATATGAGAGCATTCGGCTGATGCTCAAGATCGCTGCGGAGGAGAAACTGCATGTTTCCCATCATGATATTAATACAGCTTTTTTGTATGGGATTTTGGGGGAGGAGCTGTATATGCTTCCACCTGATGGAATGCAGATACAGAAGGGAATGGTCTGTAAACTGCGGAAATCCTTATATGGTCTCAAGCAGAGTGCCAGGTGTTGGAACACAAAACTCACTGAGACGTTGCTTTCTCTAGGTTTTCACCAGGGCAAAGCTGATCCATGTGTGTTTGTCAAGGAGGAGGGGCAAAACAAACTGTATTGTTTATGTTTTGTTGATGATCTTCTGATGTTTTGGAAGAATCAGGCTTTTTACCAAAGCACCCTAGCTCAACTGAAGGAGCACTTTGACATGAAGGATCTTGGTGAGGTATCCAACTATATTTCTCTGCAGGTGGAGAGGGACCAAGCAGGTAATTTTCTGGTACACCAAACACAGAAAATTGCTGATGTATTAACCAGGTTGAATTTGGTTGATGCAAACCCAGCAGACACACCGATGGTGACAGGTTACCAGGTAGATAGTACTGCTGAAGCATTTTCTGACACTACGCTGTACAGATGTATTCTAGGCAAGTTGAATTTCATTGCTAGATGCTCAAGACCTGACATTGCTGTAAGCACTAACCTGCTTAGCAGACATGCTAACAATCCTACTGTTCAGGATTGGAAAGCTCTTAAGCGCATAGCCTGCTATTTGAAAGGGACTTTGCACTACAGGCTGAGGTTCACCAGTCAGAAGACTAGAGGTCTTGAAATCTTTGCAGATGCAAGTTTTGGAAGTGACACCACGGATGGTACAAGCACTTCTGGAGTATGCTACATGTACAACCACTGCCTGTTTGACTGGTTGTGCAAGAAGCAGACGACAGTGAGCCTAAGTTCCTGTGAAGCAGAACTCAATGCTCTGTCATTTTCACTCATGGATTGTGAATGGTTGATGCAACTGTTTAAGGACATCGGGGTTTCTGTGAAATGTCCTATACAAGTGTATCAAGACAATAGATCTTGTTTGGTTTTGCTGAACTCGGAGAGTTGCAAGCAAAGAACCAAGTACTTGCAGATTAAGCTACATCGTGCAAGAGAGTGTATTCAGAAAGGACTCATTCAGGTGTCCTACATGCCAGGAAATGAAATTCCTGCTGATCTGTTGTCTAAGGTTGTTAACAGAGAACAACTTAATGTTTACGTACAAAGGTTGCAATTGGGTTGAACCACAGGTACTACAGGTTACACAGAAAGGGGGAGGATGTTAGGATATTTCCGTTCCACCTTAAAAGGGAGCAGGCTGTGAGTCACAGAGTCTGCGTATTTCCTGTTGCACAGGATGTTTATGTTTTCAGTTGCTTTGTTTTCTTCCTTCGTGCCTGAACGCTGAAGCAGGCGGTCATGTCTTTTCTTTGTTCTGACCAACGTTGAATAAACTGTAAATATGCTCTCCTGCTGTGCATCTCTCGCTGTGTGAATTCTGCTGAAAGAGTGTGCACCAGCCTAAGAATGTGGCAATCTATTTCTAAGGCTTCGTGTTGCTAATTGCTGATACTGCGTGTCTACGGGAGATCGATGGATCGTCCGGCAGCCGGCTTGGGGGCTCAGATGGACGTTATCTCCCTGGCAGTATCCCAACACCTTCCTCATCCTTAGCTGCTGCCTCCACCATTCCTTGCCAGCCTTTGCGCTGCAGACAAGCCTTGGCAAAATGGCCCAGGCGTTGGCAGAGGAAGCACTTCTTGGCTGACTTCCAATCCCTTCCCTCCTTCTTCTTTGGGACGTCAGCGTTTGAAATCTCCCGCACACGGGCCACATCGATTTCCATTGGCTCTGCTTGCGGCAGCCTGTGGGAAGTCCCCACTGGCATTTCAGGAATGCGGTTGCCATAGAAACGCTCCCCTCTAGCCTCCTGCCTTTCCTGTGCGCACGCCTTTGTCAAACCCCAATGGCTAACGCTGCCTTGGTCAGCTCATCCATCGATCGTGGCCGAGGACCCCTGGAGAGCTCATCTTTCACATCGGAACCTAAGCCTGCCTTAAAAAGCACTTGCATGGGTTCGGACGACAAATCCCAGCCCAACTTGTGCACCAGCATTGCGAAGTGCGACCAATAGCTGCAGACAGTCAGGGACCCTTGCTTAAGTGTCAGTAGTTCCTGCTGAGTGACTTCCCCTTGAATTTCGCTGGAAAACATTGCGTCCATCGCCTGATAAAATTTTGCTAAGTCCTGAAGGGCATTGTTCCCCACTGCTATCAGGGGACTCACCCATTCCCTGGCCGTGCCTTCCAAGTGCCCAACCACAAACACCACCCTCTCTTCATCACTTTCAAATTCCCTTTTTTGCAAGTGCAGGGCGTATTTAATCTCAGTCTTAAATGCCAGGTATTCTTCCCTCCAAACTTGCTCACCAGCGATGGCACTTTGCTCCCAACTGGAGTGGTTCTGACCTGCTGGTCCTGCACTCTGCACTCCTCAAGCCTCGCTGCGAGCTCAGCGATGCGTGCCTCCAGCTCCACGTTCCTCTGTACCAGGGCTGCTACGTTCCATGCCTCCTCTTCCCCAGTGCCTCCTCCTGCAGCTCCCTTTTTGGGGTGACTCATCGTGTCTCTGCTGCTACACGCGAGCAACCCCAAAGACTCCAGGATTGCTGTCAGATGGACTCCGACGTGTCTTTTACAGGTTTTATTTTGGTGCAAAACTATAAAACACAGCATGTGCCTTGATTTCTTCAGCCAACACAAACTGATATGCAATGTACAGATGACTCAGGTATTCAGTCTCTCTCATGACCTTTTGGTATTCCAAGTTCCTGGTATTTGGTATTCCAATCGTTCCTAGAAAGGACAACCAGAAATATAAGCTATAATTAACAGCTACGATGAAATAGCATAATTAGATTAGAAACCATGGCCAACACATTTATTTAAACAGAAGTTCTATTTTAACAAAACCTACAAATTACTGGATTCCAAGAGTATATTTCTGCAATGTATATTGAGTACATAAGAATTTCAGAGGAAAACAAGAAAAGTGAAGCACATTCACGAAAACCATTACAAACAGTAAGAAAGAAGTGATGCAGTTTGCAAACTAGTTCACATCAAGGAAAGGTCTACCATAGCATCTCCTTTCCAGGCCTTCACATGAAATTGCATCCCGAAATGAATCTGATTCATTGCCCTGCTCTCTGCACAAGGCTACACACACAACTGCATCCATGGACTATTTATGGTAATTAAAAGTATATGAATGTAAACAATAGGTATTTGTGAGAACACACTGGAAGTCTTCATGGAATCATAGAATTGTAGAGTTGGAAGGGATCCTGAGAATCATCTAGTCCAATCCCCTGCAATGCAGGAATATGCAGCTGTGCCATATTAAGATCAAACCTGCGACCTTGGTGTTTTCAACACCATGCTTTAACCAACTGAGCTACATTATGAAGATTTATTGCTTTTCCGTCCAGCTTACGCTTCCGTCTGTCCCGGGAGAAAGCAATTAAGCAGATGCACAGCGGATTCCGTGTGAGAAAGAAAGTAAACCAAGTCCAGACAGCTTCTCTATCCTAGAAGCATTTTATTAAGCAAAACAGCATATTTACAGGCCATCAGTATTCAGCTGCATTTTCTCTGACTCTGTGATGGCCTGGGATTCCGATTCTGAGAGTGAACCGGAGGAATCCCAGCTGGCACAGGAGTCCCCGCCTCCAGGGCCGGCTGAACTGGGGCAAGGCCTAGATTCTGAGGAGCCTGCACCTGTGCCAGATCCTCAGGAGCAGGCACCAGGTGAAACCATTCTGGCCCCAGAGGTGCTTGAGGACTCAGTGTCTACAGGTGAGCCTCCCCCGGGGCCCAGTAACCCTTCGGCCTCTCCTGAACTGCAGAGGCTTAGGGCAGACAGGCGAAGGGAACTGGTTTCTCCCAGGAGGAGTACTCGCCTTAAGGCCAGGAGAGGCAGGGCTCCTGGGGGCCGGGGCCGCCCCTGGCCTTAGAGAAGATAAAGGTCAGTCAGTCCGGTCCCAGGTTGCGGGAGCAACGTCGTTGTGGAGTACCTGCTCTTACCCGGACCTAGACCTGCACTTCCAGTGTTCCTGTTCCTCGCCCGGCTTCCTGCTTCTGACCTTCCAGCGTTCCTGTTCCCGCCCGGCTCCCTGTTTCGGACCTTCCAGTGTTCCTGTTTCCTGCCCGGCTTCCTGCTTCTGATCTTCGAGTGTTCCTGACCCCGCCCGGCTCCCTGTTTCGGACCTCGCGTCTCATCTTGTGAACTTCTACCAGGCTAGTGACTCAGGACTGAACTTTGGCTACAGTAATATTACCTTCCCCCCCGGGACCAGCACAGTTTGCTCCCGCCATACCCGCACTCCCTCTTTGTTGGGGTGCGTTCGGGAAGAGCCAGAGGCCATGGCCGACCAAGCGGCTACGCTGTTGGCAATAGCCCAGGAGAACCAGGCCTTGACTCACACCGTGCAGCAGCTCAGCAACGCGGTTACGGCACTTCAGCAGCGGTTGGACGCCCTACCGGCTCCTGGGGCCGACGCCCCGGCTCCTGGCAAGTACCCAGTGGCCTTGCCTGAGAAATTTGATGGGGCCCCAGCCAGCTTTCCCATGTTCCTTGCCCAGGCCAAGCTGTATATTCAGGGGCGAGCCTGGAACTTCCCTGACGACCGCACCAAGGTGCACTTTTTGATTAGTTTGTTAAAGCACCAGGCGGCCAAGTGGGCGTTGCCGCTGCTCAGGCAAGACTCCCCCTTGCTGGCAGACAATATGGGGTTTTGCAATCTTTTGGAGGCCGCGTTCGGCAACCCCCAGAAGGGGAGTCAAGCCAACCGGGCGATTCGGCGGTTGAAACAGGGCAAGTCCACGGTGGCCGCATACACCACGGAATTCCGGCTGCTGGAACAGGACTTGACCTGGAATGACTCTGCTCTTCGGGACCAGTATCTCGAGGGGCTTTCAGACGAGATACTGGACCAGCTGGCCACAATGGAACGCCCCACCACGGCACTTCCAGTTCTCGGCACCAGTTTCTACCAGCAGCTCCACGGGCACAGCCGAGTCATCGGAGGAGCCTATGCAGCTTGGGGCAGTGCGGCCACGCCTCTCCCCCGCGGAGAAGACGCGGCGTCGGGAGGGGAATCTATGTCTCTATTGTGGCGGAAGCGGACACTACGCCCGGTCCTGTCCTGAGAAGCGCCAGCCACAGGGGAAACCGCCAACCCCAGTAGCTGATGGCCCTGGCTACCTGGGGTCCCAAACAGCACAGAATGGGGCCGCACCAGTTGAATTGCAACACCTTATGGTTCCGGTAGGTCTATACCCTCCAGGTGGGCCCTGGATTCTTGCCCATGCTCTGGTGGATTCGGGGGAAACCCGCTCCTATATGGACGCTGCTTTTGCTGCCCATCATCGGGTGCCACTTCAGAACAAGCCAGAACTGGTACAGGTGGAGGCAATCGACGGACGGCTCCTGCATTCGGGTGCCGTTACTCAGGAGACCCAGCCCTTGGTCCTGTGCCTCCAGCAGCACCGGGAGATGCGAACTTTGGACATTGCCTCCATGCCCCAGTTCCCTCTGGTGCTCGGGATGGACTGGCTGGAGGCTCACAATGTGCAGATTGACTGGGTCAAACGGACTGTGCACTTCCCAGACCCAAGTTCTCCTGCTCAGACCGAGAAGATGCTAGCAGCTGCGCCCACTGAGGAGGCTGCTGCAACGCTCCCCGCTAAGTACCGGGACTATCACGACGTGTTCGAGGAACGGGGGGCAGACCAGCTGCCGCCGCATCGGTCTTTTGACTGCGGCATAGACCTCCAGCCCGGAGCGCCCCTACCGGTGAGTCGCTTATACTCTCTAACAGAGCCAGAGCGGAAGGCTTTGCAAGACTTCTTGCACAAGAACCTGGAGCGTGGGTTCATTAGGCCTTCTACCTCGCCCACCGCTGCACCAGTGCTCTTTGTTAAGAAGAAATGTGGGGAGCTCCGCCTTTGCCATGATTACCGGGCCCTGAACAAAATTACCATCCCAGACCGGTACCCCTTGCCCCTTATTTCGGAGTTGCTGGAGCGGGTGCAAGGGGCGCAGGTGTTCACCAAGCTAGACCTCCGGGGGGCCTACAATTTGATTCGGATCCAAGCCGGGGATGAGTGGAAGACAGCATTCGGGACCCGGTACGGGCAGTTCGAATACCTGGTTATGCCCTTCGGTTTGTGCAACGCGCCTGCTGTGTTCCAACGGTACATCAACCACGTGTTCCAGGACTTGCTAGACAAGTACGTGGTGGTGTACTTGGATGACATTCTGGTTTACTCCCGTGACCCAGCTCGCCACGAGGGTCATGTTCAGACCGTGCTGCAGCGCTTGCGCAAGCACCGTCTGTATGCAAAGCTCAGCAAGTGCGAGTTCCATCAGCGGTCAGTGGACTTCCTGGGTCACCGACTCTCACCAGGTGGGGTGCAGATGGATCCTGGGAAGGTGGCAGCGGTTCGAGAATGGGCGGCACCTCGGAACCGCAAGGACCTACAGCGTTTCCTGGGGTTCGCCAACTATTACCGGACCTTCATTGCGGATTATGCTCATCGCACCACCCCGTTGACCCGGCTACTGCGCCCCAAGACGCTGTTTTCCTGGGACAAGGAGGCAGAGGAGGCATTTCAGGGGTTGAAGGCCTGTTTCCAGAGAGCGCCAATCTTGCAACATCCGGATCCCTCTCGACCCTTTGTGGTAGAGACTGACGCCTCCAGTATGGCTCTCGGTGCCATCTTGTCTCAGCAGTACGGACCGGAAACGCCACTCTTACCCTGCGCCTTCTATTCCTGCCAGCTCCTTCCAGCGGAGCGTAACTATACCGTGTGGGAGCGGGAACTACTGGCCATCAAGGTGGCCTTTGAGGTTTGGCGCCACCATCTTGAGGGGGCACGACACCCGGTGGAGGTGAGAACCGACCACCGGAACCTGGAGTACCTCCAGACCACCCGCAAGCTGAACCAAAGGCAGATCTGGTGGGCGTTGTTCTTTTTCCGGTTCCAGTTCCGGATCCGCTACATCCCTAGCTCCCAAAACCAGAAGGCGGATGCCCTGTCCCGGAAACCTGAAGACAACACAGACACGGTACAGCAAGCAGTACCCACCACGATCCTACCACCAGCTGCATTCCTGGCCACCCAGGAGGCTGAGCCACTGCAGGCTCGGGTGCGGGAACAGTAGCGGGTCGACACTTGGGCCCAGGAATGACTCCGGGAACTGGCCGAAGGGTCATGCCCTCAGTATCCAGGGCTGGTCTTGCATCAGGGTCTTCTGCTGCACCACGGTCGCCTATACATCCCACCAGGGCCACTGCGGGCTGAGGTTCTCCGGATGACCCATGATGCCCCAGCCGCGGGACACTATGGGCGGTATCGGACCACCCATCTGGTAAGCCATGAGTTTTGGTGGCCCCGCCTGAATGCTGACGTGGCTCGCTACGTCGCTGGTTGTGATGTCTGCCGATGGGCCAAGGGCCTTACCGGGCGCCCCCCCCCCGGCCTTCTTCAGCCGTTGCCGGTTCCACCACGTCCTTGGCACACGGTTTCTCTGGACTTTGTAGTGGAGCTACCCCCGTCTCGTGGCTGCACCTGCCTTCTAGTTTTCTCCGACCATTTCACGAAGATGGTGCACTGTGTCCCCTGCCCATCCGTACCCTCAGCTAAGGAAACCGCTCAGCTGTACCTTCAGCATGTCTTCCGCCTGCATGGCCTACCTGAGCGTGTGGTGTCCGACCGGGGCGTTCAGTTCACGTCCCGGTTTTGGCGAGCTTTGCACCAGGCCCTCGGAACAGAGGTCTGTCTCTCATCAGCCTACCACCCACAGACTGATGGCCAGACGGAACGGGCGAACGCGGTGCTGGAGCAGTACCTCCGGTGTTACTGCAGCTACCAGCAGGATGACTGGGTCGACCACCTAGCATTGGCGGAGTTCGCTTACAACAACGCGGTGAATGCGTCCACCCAGCAGACCCCGTTCCAGGCCAGTTACGGTTTTCATCCACGGCTGTTTCCGGATGTGCTGCCGGCATCTGCGGTCCCTGCGGTGACAGAGTGGCTTCAAGAGCTCCAGTCCCAGCAACAGCTATTGATGGAGCAGCTGCGCCAGGCCAAGGAGGCGTACAAGGTCCAGGCCGACCGCCACCGCCAGCTGGGGCCGGAACTCCACGTCGGTGACCTGGTATGGCTCTCCACTCGCCACCTCCACCCTTCTCGACCTTCGCGGAAGCTGGACGCCCATTTCACCGGCCTGTTCCCTATCGTGAACCAGATCTCGCCTGTGGCAATACGTCTCCGGTTGCCCGCAACCCTGAAGGTTCACCCGGTATTCCACAGGTCCCTTCTGAGTCCGGTGGCCCCACCCGACGAGTTCCACCCGAACCGTCCCCGACCGCAGCCAGTTTTGGTTCAGGGAGAGCCTGAGTACGAGGTGGAACGCATTCTGGACTCCCGATACCGCAGGGGAAAGCTGCAGTATCTCATAGACTGGAAGGGGTATGGACCGGAGGACCGTTCCTGGGAACCAGCGGCCAACGTCCACGCGCCTGCCTGCCTCCGAGAGTTCCATGCGGCATACTCCAGCAAGCCTGGGATTCCGATTCTGAGAGTGAACCGGAGGAATCCCAGCTGGCACAGGAGTCCCCGCCTCCAGGGCCAGCTGAACTGGGGCAAGGCCTAGATTCTGAGGAGCCTGCACCTGTGCCAGATCCTCAGGAGCAGGCACCAGGTGAAACCATTCTGGCCCCAGAGGTGCTTGAGGACTCAGTGTCTACAGGTGAGCCTCCCCCGGGGAGAGGTAACCCTTCGGCCTCTCCTGAACTGCACAGGCTTAGGGCAGAGAGGCGAAGGGAACTGGTTTCTCCCAGGAGGAGTGCTTGCCTTAAGGCCAGGAGAGGCGGGGCTCCTGGGGGCCCGGACTGCCCCTGGCCTTAGAGAAGATAAAGGTCAGTCAGCCCAGTCCCAGGTTGCGGGAGCAACGTCGTTGTGGAGTACCTGCTCTTACCAGCACCTAGACCTGCACTTCCAGTGTTCCTGTTCCTCGCCCGGCTTCCTGCTTCTGACCTTCCAGCGTTCCTGTTCCCGCCCGGCTCCCTGTTTCGGACCTTCCAGTGATCCTGTTTCCTGCCCGGCTTCCTGCTTCTGATCTTCGAGTGTTCCTGACCCCACCCGGCTCCCTGTTTCGGACCTCACGTCTCATCTTGTGAACTTCTACCAGGCTAGTGACTCAGGACTGAACTTTGGCTACAGTAATATTACCTTCCCCCCCGGGACCAGCACAGACTCCTTCCTTCCTCAGAGCAGCGACCGACTGAAAAACGAAAGCACTTTCACAGCACAAACAACAAAGAGCTGTGACACAACATCCTGGCTTACTTCCCTTGTAAGCCCTTCCCCTCAGACTCGAGACACAGAAAGGTTAACCCTTTAACCACCACACTCTACACCCCCTCTTGTCTCGCGCCTGAGGGGGACTTTAGACCTATGGTCATCCCAAACCCAGACCTTCGCAAAACTCTCCATGCCTTTGGAAGGTGAGTGGTTTTGTGAACCCATCAGCGAGGTTCCTGGCGGAGGTACAGTACTTCAATGCAACTAACCCCTCCTGAACACTCTGACACACATTCTGAAAGCGGATGTCTAGGTGTTTGGTCCTGGCCTTGAAGTGACCCGCCTCGGCCAACCGAAGGCACGGTTGGTTGTCTTCATGGACAACTATCGGCAGACAATTCACTCCGCAGAGTTCCTGGACCAAACAAGCATAGAACTCTAACTCTCTGCACACTTCAGAAAGAGCACTGAACTCAGCCTCAGTGGACGAGAGCGCTATAAGGCTCTGCTTCTTGGACCTCCACCCAACTACTGAGTTCCCAAACTTCACCACTAGGCCAGACACGGACTTGCAATCCTGAAGATTAGCCCAGTCCAAGTCCACAAAACAAGTCAGTTTGACTTCACCTTGAGCTGGTAACCTAAGACAAAAGTTTTTGGTTTCCTGCAGATACCTCAGAACTCTCTTGATGCCATTCCAGGCATGCACACTAGGATTTGAAGCCTCCCTGCTGAGCAGATTGACAGCAAACGCTATATCTGGTCTGCTCCACTGGGACAAATACAGCAAACTTCCTAGAGCTGACTGAAAGACTTCAGCATTTTCGAACACAGTGCGTTCTACTTGCTGACTGTCCTTTACAAAACTAGTCTCCATAGGACTTCTTACTCCCGCACAATCACTCATCCTGAACTTCTGCAGCAGTTGCTCAATTTTGCCTTTCTGACTGAGCAAGAAACTTCCATCTTGTGCTCTGACGATACCTACTCCTAGATAAGTTTTGACAGCACCAAGCTGCTTGAGCTTGAACCGTTTACCTAGCTCTCTAGCAAACCTTTCTGCCTGTTTACCTGTCTCTGAGAAATACAGCAAATCATCAACGTAGGCTTGAACCATTTCCTGTGTTGCACCTGATCCTTTCAGATAAAGACAACTATCCGCAACACTTCTTCTGAAACCTAGTTCTTCCAAGGCTTCATTCAGGCACATGTTCCAGTTTCTGGCAGATTGACGTAACCCATAGATGGATTTGTGCAATCTCCAAACAATGCATTGCCTCATGTTCTCAAACCCTGGAGGAGGAAGCATGTACAGCTCCTCCTGGAGATCTGAGTTCAGGTAGGCAACATCCACATCAAAGTGGTTTACCCGCCAACCTCTCTGTGCCGCGAGGGCTAGCAGCATCCTCAGCGTCTCACATCGCGAGGTGGGCAAATATATCTCCGTGAAGTGAATTCCCTTCCTCTGAGTGAATCCACGAGCCACTAATCTAGCTTTATACTGTGGTTCTCCAGCGTCAGTGGGTTTAAGGCGGTAAACCCATCTGCAACTCACAGCCTGCTTGCCCGGTGGCAACTCTGTGAGCGAGAACACACCTAGATCTTCCATGGATCTCATCTCTTTGTGCATTGCCTCATGCCACTTACTTGCTTCCTCCTGAGGCAAACTCTGAATATCCTCAAAGGATTCAGGTTCACACCTGGCTACATCTACCCAGACACCTGTAGCTTCAAAACGATCTGGAGGCCTCCTTGACCTCGCTGATCTCCTCAGTGTGAACCCTGGCGTCCCTTCTGATTCACTGGGTCCAGCTAAATCATCTCCAACTTCAGTGTCTTCCCCCTCTGACCTGCTGCGCCTTTTGGGCCTTACAGCTGGTCCAGCAGGTGAAGAAGGTTCACTCTTTGGCTCAGACTTAACAGTTGCTGGAGGAGGTGTTCTAGGTTCCCCCCTCTGAGGGATCCTGAGCTGTCCCTGCCTTGGACTCTGTCCCTGTGGTGGACTCTGTTGCTCCGGACTCCTGTCCTCAGCAACAAGTTCCTCTTCCTCCTCACTGTCTGAGTCATAGAACTGATGCGAAAGCACGTCAGGATTAGCATGAAGACGTGTCCATCCAGCTTGTTCACAGAACTCAGCACTATTGCTGATCACCAACCGTGACTAGTTCCCACTTGGGTATGCGAACCGCCAGGCCTTTGAGCCAGGCTCATACCCTACAAAGATCATTCTCTTGCATCTTGGCTCACCTTTCTTGCGTAGAGCCTTTGGGATAAGAACTCAGGCCTCACAACCAAACACTCGAAGGTAGTGTACCTTGGGCTTCTTACCATGCAACAAGAAATAGGGTGTGTTCCCTACACTTGAGTTATACACTCTGTTCTGCGTAAACACCACATATCTCCAAGCTTCAGACCAATACTTTTGGGGTAGCCCTGCATCCCATAGAATTGCCGACACCGCCTGTTGAATGGTCCGATTCTTCCTCTCTGCGATTCCATTCTGCTGCGGACTGTAGGGGGCGGTCAAGCGGTGGCTAATCCCCTTCTCCCTAAAGAAATCCTGTAAAGCAGAACCAGTGAACTCTAAACCTCTGTCACTCTGAAAGCTCTTAACTTTGGTGGAGAAGGTCACCTCAACTGCAGTGATCCAATCCCTGATCAACCCAGCCACCTCCCCTTTAGTACGCATAGCAAACGTCCACACCGACCTAGAAAAATCATCAATCAAGAGCAGAGAGAATTTTGACCCACCCAATGACTCAACTGACATGGGGCCACACAAATCTGCATGAATTAACTCAAAGGGCTGAGTGGTCTTTCTCTCTGACTTAGGATAAGAGCATGTCACAACCTTGGACTGTTTACAAGCATGACAATCCAAGAATTTGTCACAAGCTTTGAAATTGCAACCCTGTGTCAGTTCAGGTGCCTTTTTGACAAAACTCCAATTCAGATCTCCTGTGCCAGACGTGTGCACAACCATCATGGGGCGCTACATTCACACATTGCCCCTTTGCATCTTCGGTGTCATCCTCTGTAGAAATCGGCATCTCTATAAGAAACAAACCCCCCTTGGCTTGCACTGTGTAGACCTCTTCACCATTCCTGGAAAAAACACATTGGCTACCTGCAAAAAACACATATCTTCACATAGCTATAGACTTAAAGAGGAGTGCTGCCTCCATCAACAGTTTAAAACCTTGCATGTTCAGGTGAACACCTTAACACACCTGTGGTGAAAGTCTCACGCTCAGTCTTCTCAGCAGGCTAATTCAGCATAACTTCACTTCAAGCTTTGAATCAAAACAAAAAGAAGCTTCAAGCTGCAATCCTAAGCACAGCTAAAAGAAAGCCTCAGTGGGATTTACTTCTAAGTAAACATGTCTTAGTTTGCAATGTAAAACATTTTTTTCAGTTTAAATGGGAAATACCTCTTTCAGTTTCTGCAAGGTGGGTTTGATTTCTTCCTCCAAAATCTGTGAACAAAGTACAGAATGAATTTAATTTTGAATTTCCCAAATGCTCCCATCATACTTTCAGCGGATGGGACATCTGCAATGGACTTTGAAAAAAATTAAATTAAAAATGGAAGGGTAAATAAAACCAAGTTGGTCATTAAGGTAAGGAAAGAGACAGACAGGACCAGAGTCAAAGCTCATGTCATTCCTCTTAATCTACTTTGAGGAACTTTAGGTGTCATCCTTATCTGAATCTGAATCTGAATCAAATTTATTAAATTTGTGAGGTCCATGCCTTTACACAAAATACCATAAAACCTTATTAAAAGATAAACAATAAAATTATAAAAGTAAGCTAAAATTCATGCCATGCTGTCCCAGCAAGGAAACTACCCAAAAAACCCCACCATTCAGGAAAGAAGATACAGCAACAGGTTAGGAGAACAATGGGAGGGACCTCACCGTTTCATCCAGGAAGCATACCCTAGTTTTCATAGCCTTCACCACAAAGACCGCTACCACGTGAGAAATCTGTGGATCAGCGTCCACCAGTAAAAACTTTACTTGGTCCTCAGAGTTGACTATTGATTTGGGAATAGTTTGTAACATCGCATCCCTGAAGGCCGAATAGATGGGACAATACAACATGTAATGTGTGAGATCCTCTTTGGTTCTTATATGACAAGGACATATACGCTGCTCTACTGGGATTTTTGCATATCTGCCTGACAGATAGGCTGTAGGAATGGTTTGAAAACGGGCCATGGTGAAGGCTCTCCGAAGGGTGGGATTGGTGATATTCGCCAAGTAATTGGCGCAGGTTTTGATTGTTTTCAGTCGGGGAAACCAGTGGGAGGACCCTGGGTTCTGTATTTTTGTGATATCTAACAGAGCGTCTCTCTCCAGGATCCATTCCCGAACTTTGTCCGGGCTCCACAATTTGAGGATATTAAACTCCGGTAGGGTGTATCTAACCAGGATCTCAGATAGGTTTTGACGCCAAGTGGTGTTCTTTTGAAGAGATACAAAGGCTTGTTTGGCCAATAAGGTGTTTGAAGTATTTGCAAGGTTGATGTAAAATCGTAGGAATCTTAAGTGGGCCCTGGCAGACACAGAGGGTAATCCAACCTCCACCCTCAAGAAAGCTGCTGGGGTTCCTTGAGGAAGGCCTAGAATCCTCTTGAGATAATAATTTTGCAAAATTTCAAGCCGTTCCAACAGCCTCTGGTTCCACCCCCAGAGTTCTATCCCATATAACATCTGGGGAATAGCTTTCCCAACAAAAGCTCTTAATGCCGGGATCACCAATTGTCCTCCCCGGGTATGGAAGAAACTAAGCAGGACACCAATTGTTCTTCGTGTTAGGATGGTTACAGCCTTAAAGTGGGCTAGCCAACTAGATGTAGCCTGGAATGTAACACCCAGATATTTTAAAAAAGGGCACTGTTCAATCACATGTTCGTCTAAAGACCATCTAAAGGTGTGGCGAGCTCTAGTGAACACCACAATTTTTGTTTTGTCATAGTTTATCTTTAGTGAGTTATGGGAACAGTAGGCTGCGATCCCCTCCAGCATGCTGTGTAAGCCTCTTCGGGTGAGTGCCATTAAAGCCATGTCATCGGCATATAGCAATATATTCAGACGTCTACCTTCAAGGGCTGGAGCCGATGACTTGTACTTTGCCATGTACTGAACAATGTCATTTATATAAAAGTTAAAAAGAAATGGGGCTAGCAGGCATCCCTGTTTGACCCCTTTCCCCAATGGCAGTGGGTCCGTAAAAGTTCCCGATGGCCCAGTTCTGATTTTGGCTGTAATATCTGTGTGTAACTCTCTGAGAATTTTTAAAAGTCGTCTATCAATGTCCGTTTCATATAATTTTTTCCATAGTCTATCTCTACAGATTGAGTCAAAGGCAGATGTCAAGTCAACGAAGGCCACAAAGAGTCTGCTCTTATACGCTTTTGCATATTTAGCTACCAGGGTCTGTAGTACCATACAGTGCCCTATCGTATTGTGGCCCTTTCTAAATCCTGCCTGTTCCTGGTTGAACAGGTTAGAATGGTCCGCTCAATCTACCAGCTTGTTTAATAAGTACCGGGTATAAAGTTTGTATGCGATGTCCAGAAGGCTTACAGGGCGGTAGTTTGCTGGATCTTGAATATCTCCCTTCTTGTAGATAGGGGCTACCACACTTAGTTTCCAGTTTGCTGGGATTTTACATGTGTTGTTTATTGCCGTAAAAAGTTTGGCCAAAAAGATGGCCCACCATTGGGCACTTGATTTAAAAACCTCAGGGGGGATCATATCCTCACCAGGAGCTTTGCCATTTTTTAAAGTTTTAATTAGCTGTAGGCACTCTGATTCCGTAACAGGATCCCAACTGGCTAGATGATCATTCTTCAATGGGAGGGACGGACTCGAATTAGCAGTATTTGAGGGTGTGTATAGCTTGAAAAAGTGTTGATACCACACATCGGATGGAATACTGCTGTTTACAATTTTTCCTTTGGATGAGACTCCCTGTGCTACTATTGCCCAAAATTTTCTATCGTCTCGCGATTTAATCGCCTTATCAAGTGCCTCCCATTGTTCCTTCCTATAAAGGGATTTCTTGAGTTTTAAGGTGTTTTTATAGTAAGAGCGCCATCTGTGGAAATTTACCATAGATGACAGAGTCCTCTCCTGTTTTACCTTGTTTTGTTGTTTCCTAAGCAGGGATCTTAGCTTCCGGCAGTCTTTGTCAAACCAGACCCCCGATTTGTTATGTTTTGATTTGTTTGTTTGTTACATCCTTATCTAAAAAGAAAACTTCCCAAGATAAATAAAAATCTATTATAAAAATCTAGTACCATGCTGTCAGGGGTTCAGGGACAGAGGCACAGGTGAGGGAGGAGGCGGAGAGCGAGGGGGAAGAATCCCAGGGCAGCGAGGAAGAGGATGACGATGACTTGAGGGATTCCATGAGTCTTTCAAGTGAATCGGAGGATTCCCAGAAGGGGGCGCCTGTGGTCAGGCCAAGGGGAGTCACAGGGGGGACTCGTCAGGAGCAGGGGACCAGCGGGGGAACCCAAAGTGGGAGCTGGGAGTCGGGACCGGCTTCTCCGCCAGAGCGCAGTGAAGGGGGTGGAGATTCCAGAGTGACAGGGGAAGCAGGTCCCAAAGCAGAGAGGGAGGGGAGATCGGAGCAAGACATCCTCCCGGAAGGGGAGGGGAGTAGTGCAGGGAGTAGTGTAACTGTCAAGAGGAAGGTTAGAGGTTGCGAACGCGCGCCAAGTTCAAATGTGGAGGCGCGCGGAAGAACAGGGAGCCCGGAGGAGGAGCCAGGTCCCAAAGCACGCAGGAGGGGGGAAGAGCTGTCTGGGGATTCCGCATCAGGGGAATCCAGGAGGGGCGAAACCCCAGGGGGCAGGAAAAGGAAAGAAAGGAAGAGGTGGAGCAGCACAAGCCTCTTAAAGTGGTGCAGAGGCGGGACTGACTCAGAGGGGACTTCAGCGGTCTAAGCGTAACAGACGTGGGGCTGCGCGCCTCGGCTGTGGAGCGTTCAATGGACTTCAATAAACATTGTTGTATATAAACTGGACTTGGCGTTGGTCTCTTGTGAGCTGGGACCTGAGGCAGCCCTGACAGTAAGTCCCCTCTCTAAAAGAACGCAAATTTTTTTTTGCAAAGCTCACGAAGTTTGGCAGCCATGAATGCGGAGGAACAGTTAGCAGCCCTCCGAAACGCAGTCACTGAGCTTTCCACTGCGGTAGTGGTCTCCCAGAAGAAGAGTGAAGAAGCGGAGGCGCGATGCCACGATCTGCAAGTCAGGTGGGAACGTGCGTGCAAAGAGGGGTTCCCGGGGTCCAGATCGGAGGGAATCGGACTCGGAAGGCGGGGGGGGCAGTTTAGTAGCCCACTTCGATGGGAACCTGAAGCACTATCCCAGTTTCAGAGCAGACGTCGTGTATGCACTTCATTTGCTTCGGAAAGACTTTAAAGATGAGGAGGAGAAAGTGGGTTTTATTGTGTCCCACTTGCATGGGGAAGCTAGAGCCTGGCTGCGCAATTTGTGGCACGAAGATGGTCCTGCCTGCAGAGATTCTGACGAATTTATCAAAGCTATGGACGCTTGCTTCCAATCTACCGTGGACGTTGATGTGGCGCGTCGGGAGATGCATGGATTGCGGCAGGGCAAAGCTACAGTGCGTCAGTACCATTCTCGCTTTTTTGCATTGCTGAATGTACTGGGTTGGGAAAAGGACTCCAAAGCAGTGAGAGATTTGTTCTGGGAAGGGCTCCATGGCTCCATAAAGGATGAATTGGCCAGGGGGGACAGACCTCAGACCCTAGCAGACGTCGTGCAGAGGGCACTCACGATTGGAGTGCGCCACGAAGAACGTCCTTGGCACAGTGAAGAGGGTCGCCAGGTGCGCGCACCAGCTAAAGCACCTCCCTTTATTCCCAGGGATCTGGGCCGTGCGCATCCCTCGCCTCTGCTGAGGCAGGAGGAGGAACCGATGGAGCTTGGTGGTGCTAAGGCTCAAACAGCGGCCGGAGCCCCAGCGTCCGGTGCAGTCAAGACGAAGCCTCCTAGAGGGAGCAGGAAGTGTTACATCTGTGACAGTGCACAGCACATGGCCAAAGAGTGTCCCCAGAGGCTCCAGAAGCACACTGCAGCATTAGCAACAGTAACAGAAGAGGTGCTTCACGGAGAGCAGTTTCAGGGAAACGGCAGTGCCTGGCTGGAAGCAGAAATGCTGGGGTTCAGCCAGGCGAGTCAGTAAAGCAGTCCCCAGCGATTTTGCAGCATACAGACCCCTTACCACCCAAGCCAGTGGTGCAGCTCACTGCAACGCTCCAGCTGCCTAATGGAACCACCCTGGAAGTCCCCATTACAATCGACTCCGGTAGCAACACGGACTTCGTGGGGGTGCAGTTCATCAAGCAGCATCGCATAGCGCTTCTACCAGCCACACTGCCCCTGAACGTCGTCACGGTCGATGGCAGGAAGTTGCTGGGCGGGCAAGTTGTACAACAGACGCCACCCATGGTGATGCAGATTGGGAATCATCGCGAGGTCATTAGCTTCAAAGTCACCCGCCTGTCAGACACGCCTATAGTGTTAGGCATGAGCTGGCTGGATAGACACAGTCCAACGTTAGCGTGGTACCAGCAGCAGCTCACCTTTGGCTCATCTTACTGCGCCCAACATTGCATCCAGACAGGCCAGGAGGAGGAGGGCCAGGAGGAAGGGCGGCAGTTACACCTCGGCATGGTGCAGGCAGTCCCCCACAAGTACAAGGGGTTTTTGGAGGTCTTCTGCGAAAAGGAAGCTGACCAGTTGCCACCCCACCGGCCCTACGACTGTGCGATTGACTTGTTACCAGGGGCGACGCTGCCGACTGCAAAGCTGTATTCCATGTCTGAGGATGAGATGCAAGAACTCAGGGAGTTCATAGAGCACAATTTGAAGCGGGGATTCATCCGGGAATCCAAAGCAGTGGGGGGCAGTCCTGTGTTTTTCGTGAAGAAGAAGGACACGCCCCAAAAGAGACTCATTGTGGACTATCGGGCCATAAACTCGATGACAAAGCCCAAGGCTTTTCCCATGCCCAAGATTGACGACCTGCTAGCGACGGTGAGGAAGGGGAAGATCTTCACCAAGTTGGATCTACGCGGAGCATACAATCTCATACGCATGCGTGAGGGCGATGAGTGGAAGACGGCCATGTTCACCCCGTTGGGCACCTATGAATACAGAGTTATGCCTTTTGGTCTCCAAAATGGCTCCCACTGTTTCCAAGCATTTATGCACCACGTGCTAGCGGGACTCCTCTACAAGAAGTGCGTATGCTTCCTCAATGACATCCTGATCTTTTCGGAATCGCAGGAAGCTCACGAGAGGGACGTAAAGGAGGTCCTGCAGAGACTACGGGAACACAGGCTCTACGCCAAACTGGAGAAATGCCAGTTCGACGTCACGGAGGTGGATTTCCTGGGCTACAGGCTATCCGACAAGGGACTAGCCATGGACAGCGTCAAGGTCCGCGCGGTGTTGGACTGGAAGAGCCCGCGTAATTGGAAGGAGGTCCAGAGGTTCGTCGGTTTCGCCAACTTTTACCGCAAATTCATCAGGGGTTTCGCGAAAGAAACGGCAGCGATCACGGACACTCTCAGTTCCAAAAAGAAGTTCATCTGGACGGACCAGGCAGAGCAGTCCTTTCGGAAACTTAAGAGCCTCTTCGCATCCGAGGAACAGCTGCTACACGTGAATCCCGGCAGGCCCATGCGGGTCGAGACTGACGCATCCGACAGAGCGGTTGGGGCCGTCCTTTTGCAGGAAGATCCGCAAGGGAACTGGAGGCCCTGTGCCTTCTATTCCCGGAAGCTCAGCAAGTCGGAACAGAACTACACCATCTGGGACAGGGAGTTGTTGGCCATTCACGCGGCTTTCAAAGCGTGGCGGCACTTCCTCATAGGAGCCAAGCACACCGTGCAGGTCCGCACGGACCACAAGAACCTAGAGTATTGGCGCACGGCGAAGCTCCAGAGCCAGAGGCACATACGCTGGGCGGAATTCTTCGCGGATTTCGACTTCCATATATCTCCCAGGCAAAAATCCTGCCTGGTCCTTATGAATATAATCTGTTAGCAAATTCTTCAACCTATTGGCCAAAATGTTAGCAAAAATTTTGTAATCCACATTGAGTAATGAGATTGGCCTGTAGTTCTTCACATTGGATCTATCTTGATCTGGTTTTGGTATCAGAGTTATAAAAGATTCCTTCCAGGTTTCAGGTGCTTTGTCCCCTCTTAATATCTTATTGCATATGTCCACCAACGGCTGGATAGGCCAATCTTTCAAAGTCTTATGTTTTGCAGACAAACCATCTGGTCCTGGGGCTTTGCCAAGCTGCATCTGATTTATTGCCTTTTCAACCTCTTGTCTTGTAATCAATCCATTAAGAAGGATCTTTTTGTTTTCGGGAATTTTTTGCAATCCATTTACTTTTATAAATTGCTCAATTTTTTCTTTATCTTCTTTTCCACTTTTATACAGCTGTTTGTAATATTTATGAAAGCATGTTATCTCTGCAGGGTTCTCCACAGATTTCCCCTCTGATACAATATTAGTAATAGTACTTTGTTTCTGTCTCTTTTTTAACTGCCAAGCAAGCAGTTTTCCACATTTATTTGCAGATTTGAAATTCCTTTGTTTCATCATCCTTATTTTCCATTCTATTTCCTGATTTATAATCTGAGAATATTGGACCTGTAGAGCTTTAATTTCCATTTGGATCTGTTGATTCTTTGGGTTACATCTCAAATTCTTCTCATCTTTTAATTGAGACAAAATATTGTCTTTTTTCTCATTCTGTATCTTTTTCTTAATCAAATTTTGTTGTATGAGGAATCCTCTCATCACCGCCTTACTTGCATCGCAAACGACTCTTGTTTCCACCTCTGAATTCATATTTGTCTCAAAATAGTCCTTTAGAGTCCTTTGGGCTTTTCCGATCGTCTGTTCATTCCTCAACAAATCGTCATTCATTCTCTATCTGTAGGATCCCTGCAGAAATATTTTCATTTCCAACAACACTGCATTATGGTCAGTGCAAGTCTTTGGGCAAATTTCAGCTTAAGTTACTTTGGGAACAAAATCTCTGGATATCCATAAATAATCAATTCAAGAAAGTGATTGATTTGTATCTGAATAGAATGTGAAGTCTATCCATAAGTGTTGATGCCACTACATTCAAATCCCCCATCAATATCAATTTATAGTCCAGATAGTCCAGAAGTCTTGTTTCCAGGTTCTTAAAGAATTCTGCTTTGCCACCATTTGGTGCATAAATTCCCAACAAGTGTTTTTCGCCTTGTGCATTAATTTCTACTGCAATGTATCTTCCCTCCTCATCTTTAAACAACATTTTCGGGTTCCATTTTTCTTTTACATAAAAAACCACTCCTCTTTTCTTCACTTTTTCTGATGAAATAAATTCCTGGCCAAGTCTCTTATTCTGAAGGACTTTTCTGTGTAATCTAGTAACATGAGTTTCTTGCAAACAAATTATGTCCAAATTCTGTTTTGCTAAAACATGGTATACTTGGTTCCCTTTTGGTTGTGAGTTCAAACCACTAACATTCCAAGAGTAAATTCTCAGTGCCATCTTGTATTATTAGGGAGCTCCTGCCCCTGCCCCTGGTGTCTGTGGACTTTCTAATCCGAGATTCTTGTCCCACCCCCCCACCCCCAAGAACCTTGTTTTTTCTTCAACGGTCCTGATTCTTTGTTTCCTTCCTTGAAATTTGAAGGAGAGGCCCTCTGGAAATTCCCACCTGAAAAAGATATTCTTCCTTCTCAGAGCTCCAGCCAGATCTGCGTAATTATTCCTTAAGCTCAAAAAATGTTTTGGAATCTCCTTGAACAGAACAATTGGCTTATCTTTAATCTTCAAGCTTTTTTGTAATGTAGACCCAAAATATTGTCTTTCTGTCCCTTTGTTTTGAAAACCACTATACAATCGTGAACAATTTTTGAGTCTTTCTTAGGCCCAAATCTATAGGCCCTCTCAATCCAGGAATTTAGCTCGTTTTTTTCCAGTTCCCAACACGCTGCAAATTCCTCAATAAGCCAGTCCTTAAGATTATCTTGTTCCAATTGGGGTGCGCCTCTCACTCTCAATTGATTCTCCCATTCCTTTATCTGCAAAAAAACAATTGCATTGAGCGCATCCTGTTGAGTCCTTTCCACATCAGGCACTCACACTGTTTCCAATTCCGTCAATCTTGTTTCGTGGGCAGCAACTTCCTCCCAAACATCTTGGATACCTTTTTTCACTTCCACAAATTCTTGTTTCAACTCCTGTACACTCTGCTGAGTTTCTCTAACATCTGTTCTTATGTCTGTTAACGTTTGCATCACCGACTCTTCAAAAGTTGGTGCTTTCGAAGGTCTTCTATCTTTACTTTTAGTTTTCTCAGACTTATCTACACCATTAGCCATAACTATTCCAAAGTACCAACGTCAACTCACCCAGTCAGAGTCCACAAGATTTTTAGTAGGCAGGCAGAAGCAGACAGCCCAGCAGCTCCCCCTTTTTAAAGTCTTATTCTCTTTATTCTTTATTTTTAGGAGCCACAAACTTAATTCAGACACTTATATCCAATTCCAGGAGAGTAAAAGAAACACTGTGAGCTATTTCAACCAGCTCAGACAGCAGCAGTTACTTTGTAATCCCCAAAGAGGAAAACGAAAGTTTTGTGACATAATAATGGAGTCTAGCCTCCCCCCTGCTGGGAGAACCGCTTCCAAAAAGCAAGAGTCTAATCCACTGTCAAATCTAATTCGTGCAGGGTCTCTCAGATCAGTCAAATTCACCCCCCTTCCCCTGCAGAAAGAGGGGTTTGAAATGTTTCCTTGGAAGTTTTAATAATTTTTTTAAAGTTACGGCTTCAGTCAGCAATAACTGCTTTCACTTTTGCTTCAGTGGAAAGGGATCGACCTCTGTATTTTAAATCCCTTCCGAATCCAATTGACTGTCCAAATTAAAACCTTTTTTACTCACGATTGTCCAATCTTTGATAAGTCGGTTGGAGAAATTGGTCGCTCACGATCGCCAGACTTGGAGCTTTGCACATTGAAGAAAGCGAGTAAATTTCACAGTACCCACGTCTCCAACCCCGCTCGCTTTTGGTGCTCTTATTAGAGCTTACCGGGGAGCAGGGGAGTCGCAAATGGTACCCGCTGGAACACCAGGTCCTCAGAACGTTCAATCTGAGTTTTTTTCAGGGCTCTGCGACGTTCTCACGGTCACCCCAATCTTCAAAGCGCTGGGGCTCTTTCTTCTGAAAGGGCTCCCGTCCACCATTAAGTGCACAGCCAACCAGAAATTGCAAATTTCTTTAAGTTTTGCCTTGTTTTTCTCAAAGGTTTTCTGATCAGCTATTTTCTTGCATTCATACATCCTAGTGCCAACTGCTTCTAGCCAAAATCTAGAACAAAAAACTATTATTTCAATCTCAGGATAAATAAAGAATCCATTCCAAAATGAATAAAGGAAATGCTAATGAAAAAGCTCCAGCATTCTTACCTCTGCAGGCTTCATATTGAGAACTTTGGTAATCCGTCCCTAATACAGTATAGAATGAAAATCAATCAGAAACATCTAATGTTATTTTAAGACCTCATTTTTATTATTTTAAGCTCACAAAAGAACTAGAAATGGAAATATTGATGCCAGTCTAAGGCAAATACTCACCTGTGATAGATTGGTAATGCCCAATAAGAAACAGATGGAGTCCAGGATGTTTGATTTGCCACTTCCATTTAAGCCAGTAATAGCATTGAACAATGGATCAAAGTCGTTCACTTCTGTCCATTGAGCATAATACTTAAACCCCTCAAGCACAATTGATTTTATGTACATTTTGATTGGTCTGCCTGGAGATTCCAAGCAAAGCAACTGTTTAACCTGTGAAAGAAAGCATTCGATTCATATTTGTATTTTGAGCCATAATTCGGTGAGTTACAAACTTGCATACTTCATGGACCTTACCCAGATGTTTAGAAATCTGAAGCAACAGTGAATTCTAATCTGCTTTTAGTATTTTAACTTTCTGTATATTTCCAATTTTTCCTGAATTTATTTTTTACCTTTTTGTAAACCGCTGTGAGGGTTTTTCACAATCAAGCAGTGTATAAATTTTTATGAAATAAATAAAATAAGAATCTATTGGGCACAACGCAGCAAGTGACAAGCATGAGATGGCAAGCACTGCAATCACACTGGGACTTTACTTTACACAAATTTGACATTTAGGCCATGCAGCAAGCTTGGTTTCGCTGCTGCCTTTCAAAAAGCATTTTTATGTTGCTCTCTATGTACTAGAGTGTGTTGACATTTCCATTCCACCTTAAGAAACAAGCATGGGATTGTTAAGTGTCACATGTCTGTTTACATTCCAGCACAGTGTGCCGATAACTTCGGGAACTTCCGTTTGTGTATAGCTTTTGCTTTTGCTGTTCTCTCCAAGACAACACGAGAGAGAGCCGACATGTTTCTTTGTCCTGATTTATGTTTAATAGATCTGTAGCTGTAGAATGACTTCACAAGCCTCATGCCTATTCTGTGTGCGCAGTACACTCTGCTAATAGTGTGCCCTGGCTTTTGAAGTCCAGGTCGCTGATTTACGTCGGAGCACGGGCTGATGGAAGGAGACGGCACAGCTGAGGCTTGCCAGCTGGCCTCCCGGCCCTCTGCATGTCTACAGAGAGCAGGGTGGGGACATCCTCAGAGGATGCTCATTATCCAATAGGTTTCCCTGCAGCTGAGCCACCCCAACTCCTATTTCATTGGGTGCATTCATTACATATTTTAGGCACCAGACGAAAACGTTCCTTTTCAACCCGGCCTTTTGCTGATTAATATTCTACAGCCTTTTAAATGTCCCTGTGGGAAGGGAAGAGGGGGATTATTATTTTGCTGTTTTGATTTCTTTATTTACTTGTTTTTATCCTGTATTTTATTCTGTGAACTGCCCTGAGATCTTATGAAGGGTGGTATATAAATCTAATAAATAAAACAACAATAACAACATTTCATGAAGCTGTCACCTGTGCATGTACAGAGGCTGCACTGCAGGTTTCAAGTCGGACCGAAGCCGGTTTGAGGTGAAATGCATCAAACAGCTGCCTATCACAGGAATCTGTGGGCCTATGGATTGTTGCCATGTGTACTCAAGCCCTAAGTGCCGCAATTCAAGAGAAATCGTTTTTGTTCTGTGCTGAGCTGTTGCAGATCTGCTGGTGCTTTGCCACATTTCTTGTGTGTTTGGGTTCTCAGGTAGACATTCTCATCCCATAGAATCAGAGAGTTGGAAGGGACCCCGAGGATCAACTAGTCCAACCCCCTCCAGTGCAGGCATATGCAGCTATCCCGTCCAAGGACGGAACCTGCAACCTTGGTGTTGTCAGCACAATGCTCCAACCGAGCTACGCACCTTTGGAGCGATCCTACATTTTCTTTATCTTAGGTGTGCAGCCTCAATCCAAGCAGCAGAGGAGGCGCCCATAAATGAGAGCCAACCCGCTATGCCACTGTAGCCAGGATTTGGGGGGGGGGCAGCATGGGTGTAGCCAGGATTTATTATTGAGGAGGCAGCATGAGCGTAGCCAGGAGCTGCTATTGGGGGGGGCAGCATGGGCATAGCTAGGATTTATTTGGGGGGGCAGCATGGGCATATTGATTTTGATTGGTTTGGGGGGCCTGCGCTACGTCCGTGGGGGGAAGGACAGAACAGAGTAGTTGTCTGGGACAGAATTGGTTAGTTAACTATTTTTTATTTCTGTATTAAATTTAAGAAAGGGCTGTTCGCAGCAGGACAAATCCCGGGATCCATTCCTGAAATATACTTGGAGTCCTGTAGTGATTTCATGCTCTTTATTGCAGCTTGTAAAACAGTGATTGAATTACCCCCCAAACATCAGGCTTTTATATACATTATTTACACAATGAGTCCCTTCTGATTGGCTGATTCTGCTTCCCTCCTGGAGCCTGATTGGTCTTTTCCTGCAGGCCAATCAGTTGTTGCATTCTACGATCCTGCCAGCCTAATAGGCTGATTAACTTCCTCCTGGAGCCTGATTGGTCTTTTCCTGCAAGCCAATCAGTTGTTGCATTCTACTTGCCTATTGTTCTAGGATCCAAGCTTAGTACATAACAGTTCCCTTACTTGGTTTAGCCCGCACCCCTGTCACATGGGGGGCCTCCTCAAGGGGCAACTTGAGGACACCGGAGCACCCTTTATAGACACGCGTCACGAGGATCACCTGACTGATCCGGTTCACCCGACACGGATGTCTGACCTCCACAGTTCACACGACACAGGAACACACGCTGTGTGTGTGCGCGCAAACATTAGGCGGCTGCTTTCAAGTTACACTTATTATTATTACACATTCGATGTGAGGTAATCTCTATGTATTACGGCTACTTGGAGAGTGCAGAGAAGCCACGAGTCTTACCTGAGGCGCCGGCAGTTTCTTCCTTCTCTCACTAGAATTTCAGAGCAAGCATGAGGGTCCTCCCCCCTTCCGCCTTGCAAGCTGTCCTACTCGCTGCCTGGTTTGTTTTTGTTGGTTCCCCCCTCCCCGGCGACAGGCGCAGGCGCTTGTCATTGGGTATAAAAGGGCATAGAGGGGACACGGGCACTCATTTTGAGCTGTGGGGAGAAAGGGAGGAGGTTGGGTGTTGGTGGGGTTTGAATAGCTTCTGATAGGAAACAAGAGCTCTAGGGCTTGGTTCTAGACTCTGAGAGTGCTTTATCAAATTAAATAAGGAGGGTCAACTAGTCCAAATCCTTGCAATGCAGGAATATTCAGCTGCCCCATATGGGGATTGAACCTGCGACCTTGGGGTTATCAGCACTATGCTCTCATGTGGTGAGTTGAGGGATTTTTTTCTATGCTTATTCTTGCTTGAAAATAGCCAAATCAATTTGTTTCAGCAAGGAGCACACTAGAGGCTTGCTGTGCTGGTTTTTGGGGTTTTTTGCAGGCTCTGGATAAGTGTAGTAGCTCCTGCCTCTCCAGTATTGAGGTTTTTTCCACCCTTCTGCACTTGCTGTTCTGAAGGACTCTGTTTTAAGAAATATTTAATGAGGGAATAGGGGACTGGAACTTGGGGGTCGTTGCTTCAATAGCTTAAAAATCTTTCATCTCAAGAAGGAAGGGCTGGGTCCAGTAGTGGTGGCGTTTGAAGATTTGCAGCTTCTGAAATGAAAAAAAGAGCTCCATGGTCTTGGGATGTTACATTAAATTAGAAGTGCTGCTATAACCATATAAGAATGCAGGATTTCCCCCCACCGCCTTCCTATTCCGCTTGAAGCTAGCCAAATCAGATTTGTTTTCAGCAAGAAGAATGCTATATCCAAGCCAATGCAGCTTTTAAACCAGAATCTGAAGCTCAGTATCTCCACTGAAAGTACAGCTTCACCCACAGTTCTTGTTTTTTTTTGGGGGGGGGGCGACCTCCCAAAAGTAGAAATTGGCAATAATACATTAAAAAACTTAACTACTGAAAAAAATAATACTTTCTCTTACCACCATTTTAAGTTGGACGCTATGGGATTGGGGAGAAAGTAACGTTTTTTTAAAAAAATTATTGTTCTCCAACAGCTCATGGTGGTTCTGGGAAGGGAAAACTGGCCTTTCTTTCTTTTTTTTAACTTAGAATTTTCTCCAGCCTGAATGTAGCCATGGCTTCCACCAGTTTTGCCAGGTGCTGAGGAACATGGCAAAGCTCTCCTTCACCCCACTGCTTTGCCTGGGGGAGGGCCCTGCTGTAGCAGGGTGTTGTAAACTACTTTTTGTAACACACCTCTACTCTGGAGAAACAAAGGACATCCTTGAGCATTGTTTTAAAGCACAACCAAGACACAACTTTACTTCCAAAAGGTTCTTGGGACAAATGTGCTCTTTCCACAAACTCCTTAAGGCAAGGAGGAGGAGGACGTGGCGGGCGATGAGTGCCACCCTCCTCGTGGGCCCATATCTGCTGCCCCTTCCAGTCGGACTCCTTGGCCCTTACGGGGGTAAGCCCAGCCCTGATCCTTCCCTATGAAGCTTCCCATGCAGGAACTGTAGTTGCAATTCAAGAAATCCTGCCCAGTGCCAAAAACATCTTTCAATTCCCGACTTTTGCTGTTATGTCATATTTACACTGGGGATAAGTGGACACCGACACGTTGATCTACCCTAACCACATGGTAATTATTGTTTTGCAAACTTTATTTTTCTTTGTTTTTATAGTTTTGTAACCTAAATATTTGTATTTTTCAGATGGCTTCTTCAAGTAGACAAAAATGTGTAAACAAGCCTGATGCCTTTTGTTATGTATGTGGCTGCTACGTACTTTCTCATCAAAGACGCAATATAACAGCGTTTGTGAGGCGTGCCTATAAAAGCTATTTTGAAATTCCCCTGGGCGACCAAGGCAAGAAATGGGCTCCGCATATTGTTTGTCACAATTGTGAGGAAATGCTTAGAGACTGGACAAAAGGAAAATGGAAGAGTATGCCTTTTGGAGTTCCCATGGTTTGGCGAGAACCCAAGGAACACACAAGTGACTGCTATTTTTGTTTCTCTTCATCAGGTCTTTGCTGTTTTCTCCCCAGGTTAGGTCATCTCTCAATTCCATTCCCAGAAATCGAAACACTGAGACCTGTTCCACACACTTTCCCTCAATAATAAGTGGCTGGATATTCAATTTACATTTCCTAAAATCCACAATAATCTCTTTTGTTTTCTTTACGTTAAGGAGTAAGTTGTTTTTGTCAGTTTAAATTCAGCTCCTTTCCTCCAAGCTGATACGGCTCATCTTGGCTTGAGCCCAGCAGAGTATACCCAGAGTCCGCAACGAAAGGATGAAGCAGGTATGCTGCTACATTGCTATGCTTTATTTCTAAGCTATGCTGAGAGCATACAAATATACATCTTGTCTCTGTGAGAAGCAGAGAGCAACTCCGACAAAGAAACGACAGAACAAAGGAAACAGGAAACCAGGAAACGTCACATCCCGTCTCCCTTTCCTGTGGGAATCCAACAGTAACTGGACTGTGGAATGAAAACATAGTCATGTGACTACCAGCAGCTGCTCAGTGAGGGAAACAGAAACCAACATCCTCCCCCTTTCTGTAAACATCACTGGGCAGTGTGTTAGTACAATATCAGTACAAACCCAATTTCTGTACATAGGTACAGTGTTGATCCCTTGGAACAACCTTGGACAATAAATCAGCAGGAATTTCATTACCTGGCATATAGGACACCATTACGAGTCCTTTCCGAACACATTCCCTAGCATGTTGCAGCTTCAAATGCAAGTTCTTCGTGCTTTGCTTACAACCTTCAGAATTCAGCAAAGCCAAACATGCTTTGTTGTCCTGATAAACCTGGATTGGACATTTGACAGGAATTCTCATGTCTTTGCACAACTGTAACAACCATTCACAATCCACAAGTGAATAAGACAGTGCATTCAGTTCAGCTTCACATGTACTTAAGCTAACTGTTGTTTGCTTCTTGCATGACCAATCAAATAGACCCTGATTGTACATGTAGCAAACTCCAGACATATTACCTGGTTTGGTTTTATAGCTTGTCTACTAGACACCTTACCTTTCGCAGCCATTTTGACCTTGTTTGCTGCGCATGCCTTACACTTCATGTGGTACCTGCAGGGTTTAATAGTCATACCTTCAACCAAGGCAGGCATTTTGGAAACTGCCTCAAAGTGTAAATTGTCAGTATATGGAAACATCGCAGCTGCAAACAGCCAGATTGTTGACATCACATGATGCGCCTATCTGTGGGAAAGAAGAATTTCCCAGGAAGTTCACAGGCTGGAAAAGTCTCTGTGAAGAGTGTAATTTGAAATCTTCCGTGTGCACATGTACAGGAAGTTTGTCAGATTTGCTAGAAGAACTGAACTGAAAGGACGTGTTTTTCTCTAGTGCTGTAATGTCAGAAATAAAAGAATGTAAAAGACGTTTCTGACTAGTCTCCTTTTCCCTGCTAGGGAAGAAGCAGGAGGAGGGGGTTGTGCATTTTACCCACGCTTGGGAAAATGTCGCCTATCAAATTCTCCCTGGTCTGTCTGGATGTCAGCCAGAGGAGGTTACCGGTATGCAAGCTCCGAGGACAGTGAGAGGGGCCAGCCTCTGTGGAGACCAAATTTCCGGTGAAAATCATGAATACATCCTGCATGCAAAACCTTGTTAGTACCTGCAATACAAGTATCATACTGCACAACATCATCATAATACAAAACAAACAAACGATCAACATATTCAGCATGCAATACATAATCGTTTTTCTTTGTGATGATGCACTTCCTTTTCTTGAAGGAAACGTCAATGTCCTGTTCAGTCAGCTGCGAGACGCTCAGTAGGTTGTGTGCAGCATCTGGAACATAGAGAACGTTGCGAATCGATACGTCCAAGCTGTTAAGAACAACAGTTCCGTAGCCTTGACTGGAGATCGTGTGGTCATCTGCCTGGTGAATCACACCTTCCTGCGGTGTAAAAGACACGAACAGTCGCTTGTCCCTGCAAATGTGCCTGGTAGCACCCGAAGCGACGATGAAGAAAGATCTAGACGTCTTCTGGAGCTTTGGAACCTTTGGAGTGAAGCGTGAGACCATTGCCTTATGCTGTGCTGTCCTGGACACCGGACCTTTGCCTTTGCCTTTTCCACACGTTGAGCTTTCGCTGCGCTGCTCTGCTGTCTTGGCCTTGGGATATTTGCATTCCCTTTTCATGTGGCCTAGACGTCCACACGAGTAGCATTTCACTGCCTTCAAAGCTTTGGCGCCATCTAGTGGTTCCACTGCATTCTGGGATGACGTCTGTGAAGACTCCCCCTTAGTGATGCAGCTAGCACTACGGCGATCAACTTCATTCAATACCACGGCAGTAACGTGTGCTACCGTGAGCTGAGCAGTTGGCAATACAGCAAGCTGACTGGCAATCGCTTCCCAACTTGAACCCAAAGAATGCAATATCATGAAGGAATACACAGCCTCTGGAAAGGTGATTCCTCTCTGTTACAGCTCATGTCTGAGATTCTGCATCTCCATCAAATGAGCACGCACATCTGCACCTTCAACAAGTGCCATATCATGCAACTTGGCATAGTGGAACAAAGAAGCACCAGCCTCTGTTCTCAAATGTGAGTCTTTCAAACTGTCCCACATTTCTCTGGCTGAGGCCTTATCACGTAGAAGACATAGCTCTTCCGGGGATACAATCAACGTAAGAGTTCCCCTTGCTTTTGAATCCTTAGCTCTCCATTCATCTGTTACCGGAGCTGGGGGGTTGTCTGTTATGACATTAAAAAGACCCTCCTTTCGTAGCAGAGCCTCTGCATACTGTGCCCACTCTGCGTAATTCCCTTTGGTGAGCTTTGGAATCCCAAAAGCATCTCAAAGGCCCTCTATTAGTCTGGCATTAGCCTTCTCTGAAATGTCTGTGTCTTTAAAGCAAGCTGCGTATGTTTACAGCTGCTTCCAAAAGCACTTTCACTTTCTCCCGAGCTTCTTGTTGCCACAGCCTGTTAGTGCTTTGGCTTAAAAGTTCAAAGGCTCAAAGTCCACCCCTTAAAGCCATTAATTGGGAACTGGCAGGCTTCCCAGGGCAAGAGCACATACCTCTCATCAATCTTCTTGACACGCAGAGCAGATAGCGTTCCTCCGCCGTCCGTCATGCCGACTCCGACTTCTGGGCCCGATAACCAAAAATGTTAGTTTATTCAGCTCCGGCCCTCGAGCTGATACAGCTCATCTTGCAGAGTAAAATCCCAGTGTCCGCAAACGAAAGGATGAAGCAGGTATGGTGCTACATTGCTAAACTTTATTTCTAAGCTATACCGAGAACACACAAATGTACATCTTGCCTCTGTGAGAGCAGAGAGCAACTCCCTCAAAGAAACGACAGAACAAAGAAACAGGAAACCAGTGAACGTCACATCCAGTCTCCCTTTCCCATGGGAACCCAGCAGTAACTGAACTGTGGAATGAAAACATAGTCCCATGACTTGCAGCTGCTGCTCAGTGAGGGAAACAGAAACTAACAGTACTTCCCCCTCTTCCGATAGCTCTGAATATCCCCCTGAAGAGATAAAAGGCCCACGGTACTGTCAAAATTTCCAATGTATTTGTAGGAACATCACCTGTCTTAGGGAAAAAAGGAGAGGAAGAAATGTCTCAATGCAAGCCCTTTTATCTGGAATTGCTATTCTTAACTCCATCATTCATTACCCAGTGTTGTTGCACTGTATTCCTGTGTTTCTCCATGCCTGAATTGTGGCATTTTATTTTTCATTTTGGCAACAAAACCCAACTGCCATGTCATCCTGCCCAGTGTGGACTGGTAAAGTGTGGTTGGGGTCTTCTGGGGCTTCTGTACCTTGAACTAATGATTTCTTGTTTGCATGTTCTACCCCAGCTGCTGCTCCCTGTTTGTATGGGATAATTATCGCGGAAGATTATTGTACTTCGAGGAGATAGTGATCTGGCATGGTCAGCTCTTCCGTCTCTGGTTATCCCTTCCTGACTCTGGTTACTGTGTTTTATTGCTTTCAATAACCTTTGTGAAAAGGCCCTTGATGTGTTGATGAAACTGGTCAGCAAAGCCTTTGATGTAGAGTAGCTCTGGTTGAGCCTGTGTTAGTCCAACAGGACACAGGTCTATAAAATATCTAGTATCCAGGATAATATGTCTCCAACTGCTAGTGTCTCCAGCACTCCAAACTTGAATATCATGTTCCAATCTCATTTGTCAGGGTCTGTTCCATACATGCCGGGTGGAGAGTGAAGTGTCAATTACTGTTTTCCTTTGTGAGCTGTTGAGGGGCGGGGTGTGTGAGTGTGGCGATAATGAAAAGAAACACATTAAAGCAGCTCTGTGTGCATGGAGAACAGAAACCAAGTATTTAAGGGGCACTTCATCAAATAATCCCCCTAGTTGTGCCAAATGAGAAGAACTGGGGCAGCTGCAAGGATAAAACTACCTTCTCCTTTTTTTCTCCCCCCCCCCCCCCGAGCCCAGACACACTCCATGTTCCTAAGAGGCACAGATAGGTAAAAAGCAAAGCCAAATAATACACATTCCTTGGGTGAAAAAAAGGGTGTGCACTTAAAAAGAAAAAGAAAAAAAAGGGACCAAAATAATGAAAAATAATGACAGCATTTGTTTTAAAAGCTCCCCTGCCTATAATTGGGGGGGGGTGTCCTAGCCAATTTTCATTCTTTGATTAGAAAGAAAGAGGGGAAAGTGACTCCCTGGTTTGTCATCACAATGAAAAGGCCCCCCTTTGGGGAGTCCTGAGGATTAAGACATTTTCCAGAAGATCAGTGAGGCAGTCAAGATGCCTGCAGCAAATACAGCAATGGTCTGCCAAGTGGGGGTGCCAAAGTAGGACAGGAGACCTTCCCATACTCCCTGGGCTTGAATCCAGGACAGGACATGATTCTGGATATATTCCATGCTCCGGCTGATGATCGTCCTTATGAGCTCTAGTAATTTAGTGCAAATTGCCTTGAGGACTAGCTTGCAAGCGAAGTAAAAAAGAGCCACCACACAGCCCCAGTTGACAGTATCATCCGAGAACATCTCTGCAGCCACTGGGGGGAAAACTTCCTTTGGAGGATACATCTGAACTTGCTCTATCATTCTCTGCAGCTCCATGTTCCTATCCATGTTGGTCTCCAATTTGGCACAGGCAATGGCTCAGCTGCTTGGTTTTCGGGTCACAAGCCTGGGACTCTGAGACCCTGAGCTCTGTCATTGCTGCGTCAATACGTTCCGAGTCTCCACAGCACTGCACTTGGTCCCTGATAAAACCCTTGAGAAGAACAGTTCCCGTCTGAAGAATCTGATCTGATCTGATCTGCGGCCCTGGGCAGGTTCACCCCATTTCCGTGGTGGGGCCTCCAGTGGCTGCTGCTCCTCTTTCCCAGGGTCCACCACCGCCATCTCTTCTCCTCCTCCTCCTCCATTGCCACCACGGAGCAGCCTGCACGCCTCACAGCTGGGCAATGTTCCTCCGGCCTCATGAGGAGCCTCTTCAATAGGGCTGGGGAGTGTGGGCCCCTGGTCTATGTGAAAGGCTTGCCAACATATTCAAAGGAAAGCTTTGTGAGATCATGAGGGAGTCCGGTGCGCTTCCACTGCCACTCAGCTTGCCGGACTTGTAGCAGAGTAAAAACACAGCATGTGCTCTGTGTGCAGGCATGCAGAAAAGAGAGCCTGTACTTGGCTTCTTCACTAATCTAATGAAGCTTTATTTGTACAGCAGCAATAAATCAGAATCTCCAAGAGACGGCATGATGCCTCCCTTCTCGGTCAAAACTGAAACCAGTCTGAACACAAAGAACAGATTCCCGGATGAAGGAACTGTTAGGATTTTTATCTCACCAGCTGCGCAGAGCAGCACAATGGTTGTTGACATCATGTGAGTGTCTGGGAGCGTGAGACAGGAAGTCTCTGCTCAGTCTCAGTACTGTAAGAAGTTACTTTTGCTTCTGTGTGAAGTGTGCTCTTCCGCACTGCTGCTCAGAGAGCAGACACGCTGGATGGAAGCTCCGTGTATAGACAATGTAACTAAAGTAGTTTAGAGCTACGCATTGTCTCATTGAGCGTCAGGCTCAGTTTCAGACAGTGTCTCTGTTTCAGGAGCCAGCACTCTATCAAGCACTATTTCAGACTCAGGCTGTGGATCTCGGCTGTGGCTGTGGATCTCGGCTGTGGCTCTAGGCTCCATCTGTGGCTCTGTCTGTGGCTCTGGCTCTCTTTCAGGGTCTGGTTCTGAATGAAGATCTGGTTCTGACTCTGATTCAGGGTCTCATGATGGCTCTTCCTCTGCCTCCGACCCAGCTATGTTTGAGGGTCTGGCTCTCTTTCAGGCTCTAGTTCTGAATTAGGGTTTTGTTCTGGCTCTGGCTGTGTCTCTGGCTCTGGCTCCAGCTCCAGCTCCGGCACTGTATCAAGTACTGCTGCAGACTCAGGCTGTGGCTCTAGGCTGTGGCTGCAGCTATGTTTTGCGCTCCGGCCCTGTATCAAGCCTTGGCTCTGGCTCTGGCTCTGGCTCTGGCTCTGGCTCTGGCTCTGGCTCTGGCTCTGGCTCTGGCTCTGGCTCTGGCTCTGGCTCTGGCTCTCTTTCAGGGTCTGGTTCTGAATGAAGATCTGGTTCTGACTCTGATTCAGGGTCTCATGATGGCTCTTCCTCTGCCTCCGACCCAGCTATGGTTCTGGGTCTGGCTCTCTTTCAGGCTCTGGTTCTGAATTAGGGTTTTGTTCTGGCTCTGGCTGTGTCTCTGGCTCTGGCTCCAGCTCCAGTTCCGGCACTGTATCAAGTACTGTTGCAGACTCAGGCTGTGGCTCTAGGCTGTGGCGGCAGCTATACTTTGCGCTCCGGCCCTGTATCAAGCCCTATTTCTGGCTCTGGCTCTGGCTCTGGCTCTGGCTCTGGCTCTGGCTCTGGCTCTGGCTCTGGCTCTGGCTCTGGCTCTGGCTCTGGCTCTGGCTCTGGCTCTGGCTCTGGCTCTGGCTCTGGCTCTGGCTCTGGCTCTGGCTCTGGCTCTGGCTCTGGCTCTGGCTCTGGCTCTGGCTCTGGCTCTGGCTCTGGCTCTGGCTCTGGCTCTGGCTCTGGCTCTGGCTCTGGCTCTGGCTCTGGCTCTGGCTCTGGCTCTGGCTCTGGCTCTGGCTCTGGCTCTGGCTCTGGCTCTGGCTCTGGCTCTGGCTCTGGCTCTGGCTCTGGCTCTGGCTCTGGCTCTGGCTCTGGCTCTGGCTCTGGCTCTGGCTCTATTTCAGCTCTGCTTCAGGCTCCTACGTTGTATGAAGCACTGTATCAGGCTCTGCCTCTCCCTCTGCCCCTGGCTACGTTTAGGCGTCAGGCTCAGTTTCAGACAGTGTCTCTGTTTCAGGAGCCAGCACTCTATCAAGCACTATTTCAGACTCAGGCTGTGGCTCTCGGCTGTGGCTGTGGATCTCGGCTGTGGCTCTAGGCTCCGTCTGTGGCTCTGTCTGTGGCTCTGGCTCTCTTTCAGGGTCTGGTTCTGAATGAAGATCTGGTTCTGACTCTGATTCAGGGTCTCATGATGGCTCTTCCTCTGCCTCCGACCCAGCTATGTTTCTGGGTCTGGCTCTCTTTCAGGCTCTGGTTCTGAATTAGGGTTTTGTTCTGGCTCTGGCTGTGTCTCTGGCTCTGGCTCCAGCTCCAGCTCCGGCACTGTATCAAGTACTGCTGCAGACTCAGGCTGTGGCTCTAGGCTGTGGCTGCAGCTGTGTTTTGCGCTCCGGCCCTGTATCAAGCCCTATTTCTGGCTCTGGCTGTGTCTCTGGCTCTGGCTGTGTCTCTGGCTCTGGCTCTGGCTCTCTTTCAGCTCTGGCTCTGAATGAGGCTCTGGCTCTGGCTCTGATTCATGGTCTCACTCTGACTCTGATTCAGGGTCTCGCTCTGGCTCTGGCTCTGGCACTCTATCAAGGACTGTTTCAGACTCAGGTTGTGGCTGTGGCTCTGCCTCTGTTTCAGGCTCAGGCTCTGTTTGAGGCTATGTCTCTGTTTCAGGCTCCTGCACTGTACCAAGTACTGTTGCAGACTCAGGCTGTGGCTCTAGGCTGTGGCTGTGGCTGTTGCTCTGGTTCTGGCTGTGGCTCTTTTTCAGGCTCTGGTTCTGAATGAGGGCTTGGTTATGGCACTGATTCAGGGTCTCGCTCTGTCTCTGGCTGTGTCTCTGTTGCACCTCAAATGGTGGTTTGTTGTTGTCGTTGTTGTTATTTTCTTTCTGGGGTGGGACAAATGTTTAGTTGGGGCGGGGATTATTTTCAGTTTAGCATAATTGTTTCTTGCTTTGTTTTTCTTTTACTATTTTTTTAGGTTATTGTATAGTTTGTATTTTGCTTTTTAAGGGGAAAGGGTCAGGGCTGTTGGGATTCGCAGGATACTGGATAAGTCTGCAGGCTTCAACAGGATGATGCAATCCTCTGCTGGGTCAGAGTGACTCAGCAGGAGTGTGATTAGTGTGATTGGCTATCACCTGTTTTAAAAGGAAAGCCTGTTTAACAGTGGGTGTGGTGGTTGTGCTGTAGTGTGGTGGTGCTGTGGTGGAGAGTATTCGTTTGTAAGTACTCTGTATGGACTGTTTCTTTTGTAAATGCCTGTATATAGCTCACATTAAAAAGGACTGCACTGAAAAACCTGGAACTCTTAGTGCTTTGCTGAAAACGCCGCGTGGAATACGCGACAGGGTTATGGGCCCAGCACGCTTCCGCTGCGCAAGAGTACAGGTGGCAGTTATCTAGCCGTGGGTGCTGGAGGTGAGCTGCAGGGATGGAGCAGTCCAGAACTGGCATGTTGCTGGAGAAGCTGACGGCCACGAACTACAGCATCTGGTCGGTCCGCATGCAACACTTCCTCAAGCGTGAGGGCCTGTGGAAGGTGGTGGAAGATCCACCGCAGCCCTCTGAGGAGGATGAAAAGGATGAGAAAGCTTTGGCTACAATCATCCTTGGAGTGGACGACAGCCAGCTAGTCTACGTAGCTGATAAGGTGACGGCAAGTGAGGCGTGGAATGCGCTCAAGGCTGTCCATGTGCGAGAGACAGCTGGCTCACTGATAACACTGACCAGGAGACTGTACCGGTGTCGGAAGAAACCGGGGGACTCCCTGGTAAACCACCTAAAATTCCTAACAGGCTGTTTCCAGGAGCTAGCCTTAAGAGGGAGGCCTGTGGGGGAAGAGGACAAAGTCTTTATAGTCCTGAGTTCCCTTGATGACAGCTATGATATGCTGGTCAACTCCCTCGAGTCGGTAGAGACTGATAAGCTGACTCTGGAATACGTTACCGGACGGTTGTATGCAGAGGAGGACAGGCGTGCAGAGCGAAAGATGACCTCAGCCCAGCTGTTGGAGCATCCCAGAGGGAAAAACAGCCGGGAAGAGCAGAGGTGTCGGGAGCCGGAGAAACAGCCAGGAGGAGCTGCTGCAGACCAGCCGGTGGTCAACAAAGTAAAAAGGTGTTTTTGCTGCAAGTCCAGTGGACATCTGCTGCGGGACTGCCCAAGAAAACAACAAAAACAGCAGAAGCACAGGAGGCAGCAGAGAGAGTCTACCGCTTGGGTGTCTGCAGATGGTCAAGAAAATGAAGAGCTGTGGGTTCTGGACAGTGGAGCTTCTCAAACCTTTTGTAAAAGAAAAGGACTGCTAACTGATGCTAGGGCTTCAAACAAAAAACATGTAAGTCTTGCTACGGGCCAGAAAACTAATGTGGTTTGTGAGGGGGAGGTT